>NC_025698.1:7277740-7279890 GCF_000633955.1 Camelina sativa
AGACCAGTAAAGGTCATGGACGTTATCAGCAAGGACCGAGACATCAATCTGGCAGGAAGAGATCCAGAATTTCTGGACACGTCATAGACGATGATGATAGCAATGATTCTGAAGATGGTTCATTGGCTAGATCATTCAGTGGAATCTCTGCAACGTCATCTGCATCATACGTTTCTGCGGCAGAGAGTGATGTTCCCTATGCTCCTAAAAGTTCTTTGTTGGTTGATTCCTTTGCCAAGTTGAGATGTCAGGTACAATTATATATCGGTTGGGCATCCAAACATTCATAAATCTGCAGACAATTATGTTCGTATGTAGTATCATACGATGGATAACTTTAGGTTCTTCTTGCAGGTTTTGGGTGCCAATATTGTGAAGGGTAGTTCTAAGATGTTTGCTGTGTATTCAATTGCAGTCACAGATGAAAGTAATCATAGCTGGTCGATCAAAAGAAGGTGATAGAATGATACTGCTACGGATTTGATGTTGGTGCTTTGTCTTTTAAACTTTTTATTTGTGTGAATTTTCAGATTTCGACATTTTGAGGAGCTTCACCGGCGGCTTAAAGTTTTTCCCGAGTACAATCTTCATTTACCGCCAAAGCATTTTCTATCAGCAGGCGTGGACA
Organism: Camelina sativa; assembly: GCF_000633955.1. NCBI lineage: Eukaryota > Viridiplantae > Streptophyta > Magnoliopsida > Brassicales > Brassicaceae > Camelina > Camelina sativa. The sequence continues at coordinate 7,278,369 of NC_025698.1, forward strand.
TACCTGTTATTCAAGAGCGATGTGTACTACTTGATGAGTATATCAAGGTCAAATGCCATGTCCTTGTTTTCTACTCTCTGTTCATGCTTTACATGGTGCTTATGTATATGGATTTTTTTTTTCTTCTGGATTTGGTTTTTTGATGAGTAGGTTTACTGTGAATAAGCTTTTGTGTTTTCATATTCTGGTTGTTACTTTGGATTTTTGAGAAGCTAATACTGAGTGTTCTTATGCATGAAACGGCACCATCTACTTCTGTGTAATGTTACTCTGAAGTAGAGTCAGGCCTGCTTTATCTACTGAAGTTATGCATTTTTTTATTTCTCGATAGGGCTGATAGTTCTAATGCTTGATCCTTTGTAGTTGCTTTTCACACGCCGTTTATTCTTCCATGTTAACTAAAATATGAATGATAACTTTGCATTGAGGTGATTGCCCGGTTTTCCTTAATCTGCGAATTATCCTTTCTCTACTTTGCTCAGAAGCTTTTGCAGCTACAACGAATTTCAGGATCGATTGAAGTTTGGGACTTCCTCAGTGTGGATTCCCAGGTAGATTCTCTTCCGCTGACTCACAAATCACAAGTGCTGACAAAATTTGACATGTAATTTGTTGCTGCTGTGCAGACTTATGCGTTCTCAAGCTCTTTTTCAATCATTGAGACGCTAACAGGTGAGTAATCAACAACACAATTAGATTTTGATCTTAATTAGTTCGCTATAATTTACTGTCACCAGTAAATTATTTCAGTTAAACATGTCAGTAAGACATCTACTGTCGCTACAAATATGGGAAATATGACTGAGGCAACACCTGGTTCTCTTCCTTGGAGAGAAAATCCGAGTTCAGAGAATGGGAAACCGGGTCAACATTTAAGGAAAAATGTAAGGGTGGATGATGTGAAGTCAAAAGTCAAAACTCTTGGAAATGATCATATGAAGACGCCTTATATAGATGTGAGAAATAGCAAAGAGAATGGCGGGCAAAAAGTGGGAACTCAACATGCTGATGATGTGGACTGCGTCGGTCTGCCCACCGAGGTATATGTTACATCCATACCTAGTATCAGCCATGATTTTGTTTTTTTCTTCTGATGATTCATCTTTCGCATTGTGGGGAAGTGGGAAATCATGAGGACATTTCTTGTATTTCTATATTAGTGTGTTTGTAATAACTTGTCTTTCGTGCAGTGGGTTCCTCCAAAGCTAACATTACCCTTACTAGACTTAGTAGATGTTGTCTTTCAACTCCAGGAGGGTGGGTGGATTAGGTACATAAATTTATAACCCCGACCCATACTATTTTTCTCTTTCTGAGTCAAGAAAGTGGAGTAAATCTGATCATCTATTTTTGCATATTACAAGGCGGAAAGCTTTTTGGGTTGCCAAACAGATACTTCAGCTTGGGATGGGCGATGCATTAGACGATTGGGTACTTGAGAAAATCCGTCTTCTGCGGCGGGGAACTGTAGTAGCTTCTGGAATTCAACGGGTTGAACAGGTGAGAACCTCCACTTGTACTC
>NC_025698.1:7280139-7284515 GCF_000633955.1 Camelina sativa
ACAGATACTTCAACTTGGGATGGGCGATGCATTGGACGATTGGGTACTTGAGAAAATCTGTCTCCTGCGGCGGGGAACTGTAGTTGCTTCTGGAATTCAACGGGTTGAACAGGTGAGAACCTCCACTTGAACTCCTTTTTGCACAGTGAGAGGTAGTGGTGAAAGTCACAGTTAAATAATGGAAAAAGTATGCCTGACAGTGACATTTCCCTGTGATGTCTCTGGCTTGGTTATATTTGAAAGAGATATTTGGTATGACCTCTCAGATACTATGGCCGGATGGGATTTTCATGACAAAGCATCCAAAAAGGCAGCAACAATCCGGCAGTTCTGAGGAGGAGCAGCAACAAGAAGCGGAGAGGCGAGCAAAGTTTGTTCATGAGCTCATGATTGGTAATAGCTTCCTGTCATCTGATACTTTTTTCATCAGTGATATCTAAGCGTAGTTGAATTATAAATGTCTGAAATAACCCTCATCTCACAGAAAAAGCCCCAGCGACAATAGTGAGTCTTATAGGACAAAAGGAGTATGAACAATGTGCAGAGGATCTCTACTTCTTCCTCCAGGTAAACATTTCACAATGTCTTGAAGTTTCAGATTTTGAGATGCTTAAGCTTAAGAGTTGGGTTTCATTGTTCGAATTATTGTTGTTTCAGTCATCAGTGTGTTTGAAGCAATTGGCGTTTGACCTTTTGGAGTTGTTGCTACTCTCGGCATTTCCGGAAATGGAGCAAGCTTTCAAACAGTTGCACTACGAAAAACACCTCTTCGAAATACACCACCAAACTGATTGATACTTTGGATTGCCCTTGTAAACTTATCTTCCATATTACATGGAGTTTTGCTAGAATTCTTTAAAAAGTATAGCACGCATTCATTTCGGTGATGTAAAAAGTCTGAAACCATGTCGATTTAGAATAGCAGACGATAAAGTATAAGAGCAATAAAAAAAAACGAAGTAGTTTCTCTTCCAAAACGAAGCTACATCAGAAGCAAGAAACAAATGGCAAACGCAAACTGAACAACGCTTAGGAAGAAGCAGCTGCAGCCTTGTTTCTTGGGGTAGCTTGAGTACCTGATCCACACAATTCCATCAATCAGAATGAGCAAGATTTTGATTCTATAACATAACTTAGCTATAAAGTGAATTAGAGGTGTGCAAGCATTGCTAACTACAAGGTGTGCAATGTAAGCTTTACCTTCTCTAAAGCAAGTCTTGAACCTGCTAGGGACATTGCGGAGATACCTCATCCTACCAGTTCCTGTTGTCTTTCTTCTAATTGCCTTCACGCTCCAGTTATCTATCCACATAATGACATCATAAATTTCCAAGTATTCTTTCACAAAATTAATAGTAGCCGCAAAGTTCCCAAGGCAGAGGCAGAGATAGAGATCGTACATGTCCTCTTGCGAGCAGCTGGATAAGCACAGGCCGAGCAACGACTCTTCTGGATGTGGAAACTACGGCGACCACATCTGACACACAGCGTGTGTGACTTGTTCCTCCTCTTACCAAAGCTCCCTGTTCCCTTACCCTGCCATTTCCAAAGCACCGGTTATATAACACGAAGTGGAACATAAGCTAACACGACATGCGCAACAGATTTTTACCATTGCCGCAGATGATTGATCAAGCTTTGCTCTGTAGATATCTTTGCGGCTCCGAGAAGACAACCATGTAGTGTACTTTTAGGGTTTTTTCTTCCTATACAAAATGGATCTTAATCGGGTTACCGCCAAAAACATGGGCCTCTTTAAAGGGCTTGATGGGCCTAGTTCTGATATTCGCCTAAGTCAACTGGCATGCATGAGCATTGGGTGGCTGGCAATGATAGGTAAGTAGGGGACCAATTTGAAACACTGCTTATCAATGTGATGACGATTGTTTACCTATAAAAGTGGACAACACAAACAACAAGATGACACCTTCTTAAAGTCTGACATATCAGCTTCCTTCTTCAACTACTAACATGCCACTGAATGAATGTTAGGTTTCGTTTTATGCTCCACAAGGTGAGATAAATATGGTTATCCTCTCCAAAATTTGAGCAGCAAGAAAGATGATGAAACCTTCAGCAAAATCAATTCAGAGAGTTGGTCGTTTCTTGAGGAAGACCTTTGGGAGCATCAAGTCCACTATCTGCTCCCGTGATTACAAAAACTTACCTAACAACACTCCTCTCTTGAGCCCCTTCTCCTACAGTCGCCGCTGTCCAGAAGATTCCCAAACCAAAGGAACCTACACCGTTATTTGTTGTGACACAGCTGTGGCAGATACCACACTCAAGAAGAGTCTCAACGACCAACATAAAAAGAAACCGAAGAAAGTTGCAGCAGAGCCACTCGAGAATGCAAAGAAAAGAGGTGACGCGCTGGCGCAAAAGATGAAAGATCTCAACATGGTGGATCTACGAGACGTGGAGCATTCATTGGATGTTCGGGAAGCGCTTCGATGCTATTCAAGCATCAGAAGTCCCGTCTACCTTGACATTGTTGACAATTTCTTCACAGACATGTACTACGAGTTCTCTGATCCTCGCACCTCTGCCACTATCAATGGTTCAAGAAGAAAAGCAGGCTCCTTCAGGCTCTAAGTCCCTCTCGATCAGCAGCACTACACACAGCTTTGGTACATTCACCTGTCACCTTTAGTTTCTACGGTTCTACCTCGTCTTGTAGAGTCAAGATTATTATGCTCCTATTCTCAAGTATCAATGCAACATATTTCACCCTATTTCACCTTCAAGTTATGACTTATGACAACTAATACAGTTTCTAACTTGATATATGACAGCATACAACTCTGTTTTTGACTGTACTCATTATGATGTTAGGATAGATAACATTATTCCATTTCATGAAAAATGGAGAAAGCAAACATATGTAATAGAGAAGCGAAGTTATTCTTCTCAGAATATGATAAAAGTTACATCATCACACGATTATGATTATCTGTTTTTAACTTGATAAATTTGCATATTAAAAAGTAAAAACACACTTGATGAATAAAACGGGATCATTTCTTGCCGCTCTTCTTAAGTCCAGAACCTCCAAAGGATCCCTTCTGCGATGCCTTGGCTCTAAGCTCCTTAAGCGCCTGTTTTATCATTTTCATTCAAAATAAAATGGGTCACGCTTTCGGTAATAAATGATCACTGGAGACACGCTATAGAGTCTATTGGGTGGAAAACAAAGTAATAGCAAACATCCTAACATGGTCACCATTTCATCAGAGTAAGAAAAAGAAACCTAGTCCAAACCATCGAAAAAATCAATAATGAATACCTAAGCCAACAAACAGTTAATAAAATGACTCATCTTGTTGTAGTCACCAGGTAGAATGTCATAATTAGTGTCAGTTTTGGTTGATAAATTGACAAAGTGGCACATACTAATGCATAACCTTACAAAATCCATGTCAATAAAGAGGTGCCCAATAATGTAAGAAACCTCTTTGATTAGTATGTTATAGCTTTCCATTTACAGGGGAGAGGAGCCCAAAACATAGAAGAAGTCTAACTAGATGCATTTATCCAATCACAAAACATCCTATGAATAAACAAGATGGGAAACAAGCCAGAGCAAACAAAGTGGGAACTAACCTTTTCCTCATCTTTCTTCTTCTGAATGTTAGCTAAGTCGGTCTGCAATAACACCAAACAAAAATTCCAGATATTAAAGTTCAATAAAAAAGGTCTAAAATCATTGATCTACGAATATTTGGTAAAAATAATTCAACTTGCTTATAAATCATTTGAGTTGGAGCAAGAGAGATGATGATTCTGTGTCATTTCAAGTTCCGTTGGACAATCAAAAACCAGATCCAGAAATCAATAGTTTAATTGGAGGTCTAAAGCCAAACAATACAAAAAAAAAAAACTCATTAAAATAAAGAAAAAGGTTCAGTAGTTAGAGTCACCTCGTCGTATTCCTTCTTATCAGCTTTAGGCTGCTTCAAAGGTTTCGCCTTTCCTCCTGTTTAAACCCCCCAAAAAAAAAGATTAGCAGATCGTAACGAATCACAGAAATAACTCGTATATCAGAGAAATAAGAACCTAAAATCACGAATACTCAAATCGGCAATACCTTGCTTCGAAGACATGACTGGTTTGGTGAGCTTAGCTAGGGTTCGAGATTGAGCTCAGAATTGGGGAAAATAATAAATAAAAAAAAAAGGAGCTGAGAGTTGCAGACGATGATATCGAATCTCCCCCACTACGGTATATTTATAATGTGTTCGTAGTAACTACGCGACCCATTCAATGGGCTCAGAAATATAATGGCCCGTTAAAAGGCCCACAAATTCCCTTCTTGGCCCACTACCTTTCTGGTCAACCTTAGGTCACAGTCGTTTAATCTTTTTTTTTTTTTTTTA
>NC_025698.1:7284585-7289875 GCF_000633955.1 Camelina sativa
AAAAAAAAAAAAAAAAAGGGGCCTGCTCCATTCGATTCACTGGAAACCCCCAAAAATCGCTGAAGAACGAACGCCTCTTGAGCTCAGATAGGGTTTTAGGTAAGCGAAGAGACCCCTTCTCTACTTTAGGGTTTTCCTTTTTTCCCGCCGGCGATTCGTTCGGAACGCTTGAGCGACTCCTTCTCTTTCGATTATTCTATTGAAATTTCTTTATCTAGGTTTTGGATTTACGAGTTTCGCTTTCCTTTTTTTTTTTCCAGATTTCTAGAGATAAATTTATGGCGACAGCTGAAGGAGGAGAACCGGAATATGAGAGTGATCCAGAGGAGTTGAACCGCTCATTGGCGAGGAGGAGGAGAGAAGCCAGTGATGACGACAGTGATGTTGCTGATGATAGAGATGTTGTTAATAATCAGAGGGCTGAGATTGATTCCGACATATCTGATGAACAGATTGGTGCTGTGAAGTATGATAATGAAGCAGATGGGGAGGATAGTTTAGATGAGGAGGAGGAGGAGGATGGGGAAGGTGTTGCGGTTGATAATGACGAGAGGAGTAGTGTGGTGAAGGAGGCTGGTGATTTGGTTGGGGAGGATGAAGAAAAGGAGAAGCAACATGCTGCTGTGCCCACTGGTGGAGCTTTTTATATGCATGATAACAGATTTCAGGACTTGTCTGCTCGTGGTAACAGGTAAACTCTTCTCTTGTACTGTGTGTTACTTTTTACAACTTTCTCATATATATATATATATCCATCAGTGTCTTACTATGTGAGTGAGGTAGGCTTTGTGTAAAGTAGGTACCACCTTCCTTATGAAATTGCATTCATAGAGAGATAATAGGCTGAAAGGTGGAGTTTAGTGGCCTCTTAAGGCAACTTATTATCATGTAATCCATGTAGTATGAAGGGATTGATTAGCTGCATTGGGGTTGATTTGGCGTTGTTCATGCTATTGGGACCGGGAGAAAATTCTGAATACTAACTAGCTCCTCCTGTCAACATTCTGTCTGTCAGTTCATTGATATAATCCTTATTTTGCTTTCTTAGGCGAACTCGTGGTGGAAGGAGACCGTGGGAATCTGGAGAGGAAAGAAAATGGGGACATGACAAATTTGAAGAGATGAATACTCGGGATAAAAATTATGATGTACCGTTTCTGTCTATGCTTTTTATAACTATTTTAGATCACTCTATCTCTTAATGTATATAGCATGTATATGTCACAGATATTTGCTTTTGTTTTATTTATTTATTTTCCATCTCTTGTTGGTTTTACGTTCTTAATTGTATAGTTGACTGATTGCACAATGTATTTTCAGCAGAGGACTTCTAGAGGCCGATTCAGAGGTCGAGGTCGGGGTCGGGGCAGGGGACAAGAGCGTGGAAACGCTAGAGGGAGCAGTTCTAACGCATCAACCAGTAACGGACAGCAAATTTATCTTCCTAAAGCTGTCACACAAGGGAGAGGTGCCAGAAAATTTGAGACTCCCCTGACTAAGGGAAATCAAGCACATTCCGAGCAAAGCAAACAGTGAGTTCTTATATTTTGTTTTCTGTAGTTGAGTGAAGGTTTTATCTCTAATATAATATACTTGTGTTTTGATTTTTAGGTTTCGAAATTCTAATGGGTCACAAAACTCCCATGAGAAACTGTCCAACCTTGATTCAAAACGTTCACCAGCTGCCCCTGCTAAAACCGGGAATGAAGGTGCAAATGCCAGAAAGAATGTAGCTGTTTCAAGTTTAAAGAATGTAGCTGTTTCAAGTTTAAGTTCCGCTTCTCCTCCATTTTATCCTTCAGTGCCCTCCGGTAACTCGGTACATGGTATACAAGTTGGTATGGAAGGACTTCACATGAATGAAAGTGCCGCACCTTCTGGGAAGAAGTATAGGAATACAAAAGCTGCTTTTTCACCAGTTTGGACTGCCAAGGCTTCTCAGTCCACGGGTCAAGGTAAAGGGGCACCTGTTACTGAAAATGTGTTTTACCCGAAAGCTCATAGTCAAGGTGACAGATATTCATCACCATTGCAACTGAATGGAGATTCAAAAGGCACAGGCGGCCAAAGCTATATTAAACCTTCCGGTCAGGGTTATGATCAGGATTCTGCTGTTATCAGATCCTTGTCTTCCTCTCCACAGAAAACTAGCTCATTAAGAAATCAATTTCCTCATGGTGAAATAGAATCTGCGTCGGAAACAGGTGCATCGATTGGCAAGGGAAAAGGGACTCTCCGGCCTAGTGGTGGAAGTGGCTCCTTTATGTATAATGGATCTCAAATGATGGGGCGAGCAGAAAGCCTGCCATCTGCTGACAATTCTACCTTCCCTACTTTTCTGCCTTGTAAGTTTTTTGAATGACACTTTTTCTCCTGAGTCACTTGCCCTGGTTTTCCATGAATACTTTTTTCAGAGTCTTGCCCTACCAACTTGGGAATTATCTGCTTGCTAGTATTTCCTAAATTTTTACATTATATTTGATGATCAAATTCAAATGCAAATGCAGTTATGCAACTTGGTGGTCAGCATGGTGGGGTTCCGGCTTTTGGAATGGCTTATCCAGGATACGTCCAGTCTGAAGATGGTGTTAGAAATCCGGAGATGACATGGTATGCGTACTCCTCCCCCTTCTCGATGAACTTTTTGGATGTTAGTTTCAGAAGTTCTTGGTTGTAAGCATTTCAAAGAATTACATATCGTGACTATTGTTAGCTGGGTTTGCTTGTTTTTCGTGATTTCATATGCTGTCCCACTTAATTAACATAGTGTGGGTCTACATTCTGGAGGAAAAAAAAACCTGTGAAAGCGTACTATCATTAGGATGGTTACTTTGATTTGGGATAGCGTGCTGTTTGTATGCTCTAGGCTCTTCCATCTTTCTAGTTCCTGATTTTGCTCTACTGAGATTCGTTTATATGATTGGCAGGATGCCCATTTTGGACGGTCCAGGAGCTTTAGGGGCTTCATTCAGTCCACCATATGTGGCTAACCAAGCACACAAGCTAGCGTTATCTTCCTCGTTAGGATCCTCCAGGTTTGGAGATTAATTTTCTTTCTTCACTATAATTCTAATAATCAAAACAATGTGAATACTATGTAGAGCTTCAAATAACGCAAATCCTCCTTCAAATGCTTGGCACATTATCTATTTATATTTGCAAAACATGTACTTTTGCTTGCTTAATCCATTTTCATTTTGCAGCAGAGAGAATAGTACAAATAACCTTATTGACCTGGAGAATCCCATGGAGAGGCCTGGTTAGTCATTTTGCAATGTTATAATTCTAATGGTTATGCATGAGGTGTTTGTGTGTCATGCTTGCTAGGGGATATATTTACATTTATTGGATTTTATATGGAAAATGGCAAAGAGAGTGGACCTTTTCTTTTGGTTGCCTTAGAAGAAAGAAATCATAGTGGAAGATCTTGTGGTTGGGTGTGATGGATAACTAGTACAGATAAAATATATATGATGAATGTTGTTTTACCATGCACGACTTATGAAAATTGTCTGTTCTATTAAAATCACAAAATTCTTTTAGCTTTAAGCTACTTTCCTTCTTCTATGTAGAGGTCACAGAGAGTGGGTCACGACAGCAAAGCAACAACCCTAGCAAGCAGCCTCGTAGGTGAGTTCTTGAAGTTGACCTCAAAACCTACTCTTGTAAATTGATCATTAGTTGATTAAGAATCGTTTAAGACTATGAACCATGATGCATTATGTCTACGGATTTGACTTTCAGTAACTGCATTCATTGACCTAAGGTCGTCATATAAAAAAATTCTTATAGAGCAAGTTTTGTGGAATATGACCCTATCATGAGAAAGAATATCTGCTTGGTGTATATGCAGGTACTCGGAGATGAGCTTTAGCAAGTGATAACATCTGTGAGAATATAAGAAGAGGGTTTAGGGACTCCTTGGCGCAGGGCTATGTTGCTTTTCCAAGGTTCGTTACAGGGCACTTTCAGGCAGCAACTGTTCCTAAAAATCTTTGGTAAGTGATTCAAAACTGTATTTTAATTACGGTGGATAGTAACAGAGTAATAGGAAGTGAATGTTGGATTGTGCTTCTTGTTGTTGCAGTTTTATGAGGGAGGGAAAGAATTAAAAACAATACTACGACTACTACTAGCAAATAGAATGGAGAAGGAACGTGGTGGTTCATATAAAAGCTATGGGCATCTATGTATTTGTGTGTTTCGTATTTTCGGTCATCTGCTTGTTTGGTTTTACGCTGTTTTCAGGAAAGTAGTTGTCCTAAGCCTTGGCCAGCCTGTTTGGTGTGTCTTTTTTTTCTTTCCAAGAATCTAAATCTAAATACTACTCTATTTGAACATGTAAATATACGTTGCGATGGTATTTGACGTTTTTTCACCCATAAGAGTTTGCATAAATCTTGCGACAATTACAATAGTAGCTTTGCTTCAGAATTTTGGAAACTCATAAATCTGGACCAATTTGAATGCTGTTTGCTTAGATGCTGAATCAAAACCTCTGAATGCTGAATCAATTTGAATGCAGAACATGTGCTGAATCAATTTCAATGCTGAACATGTGATCTACTCATTACGGTAGTTCAGCCGTTAGGAGATCGAGCCAAATCAAAACCTCTGAATGGTCCTTAGAGGTTAGAGGTTTACGGTTTTAAACAGCTGAGTCACTAAAGGATTTGATTTCGAACCGAGCATAGTTTGGACAGCTTTAGTGCGTCCCTACCGGATTCAGACTCCACATTTTAGGAACTTTTTGCTATGTACTCAAATGTGATCCAACGAACAGGCCACGAACTCAGAAACAAAACATATAATAGCTACAAAAATTTACAACACAACGGGCCAAGCTACATCGAGAGTGCACCATACGAATAAAAGCAGCCAACTAGCTAATCCCAAGAAGAAAATGAGTTAAGAAGATATACTCTGCTTCGCAAGAAGCTTTATTTTGTTAACCTCATCAAACCCACTTATCAGATCATGCACAAACTGACGGCAGTTGATGGTACTACCCAGCCGCATCGTTTGTAAGTCGAAACTTGTTCTTCCTCCTCCTCTTCTTTGCCACAATCACAAACCCTTCATCTCCATTTGTCTCATTTGCGTTTGCTCTACTCTCCTCTTCTCTACTATATACTATCTCAGTTGCAGCACTATCCCTTGAGGTATCTCCTGACTCGGCTTTTAGGCAACTGATGGGGTCAACAGATACACTTGCATCTTCACCTGCATGTTGAGAGCTATTCTGCACGGATCTCCTCGGAACAAACTCTGGTGCATCTGGATTCATGCT
>NC_025698.1:7290919-7337766 GCF_000633955.1 Camelina sativa
TTGCCTGTTGTTGCTGCTAAGCTTTGCAGATCAATAACCAAGAAACCTCCAGGATTGTAAGGCTCTGCGGAGGCTGATAGCTTTTTCCTGCTTATATCAGAAGCCTTTTGCCCCTGACAGGACCCCAGATCCCCTTCAGACTCTGACGTTAAATTTTCCACTGACTCACCACCTTCTTGTGATTCCTGCTTTTCACAGGGAAGCTCTGCTCCTTCGATTGGCAAATCCAACATTACAGTGTCAGATTTGCTTTCTGCTTCAGCTGACGAACTTGAAGTCCTGTACATCTGACTTTCAGTGCTCTCCAAAGGCAATTCTACTTTTTCTAACACTGGCTTCAGAATTGTACCTGGTGGTGCCACAGCAACATCTTTGTATGAGAGAGACTTTGAAGCCAAAGTAATACTGGTCACAGCAGCAGAACCAGAAGCCTTTGACTGTGGCTTAGTTGTATTTTTACTGACATCTATCTCTGTGTTCTTCAGAGCCCTATGGGATGGTGACTTAGAGAGGGAGGGTCTCACAGTTGTTTTCTGCAACCGAGAAGATAAGTTCTGTTGCTGAACATTCTGTCTCCCAGTGAGATTTCTGTTAAACGACATTCTTTTTTTCATAAGATCAGGCTGCCTTTTCCTTCTCGCACCATTTCCAGATCTCCCCTTTGAGTATGCCTCTTGCCAGCCCTCATCTAAAGTTGACTCTTCCACAATTCGGCTGTCCACATTTAGTCTGTGAACTACGATATCACCTGTTTTGATCTCATCAACAACTGCATCAGGATCATTTTCTTCGGCCCTACTCATAATGACATTCGCTTCTGTGACATCATTCCATGTAGCAATGCCATTCTGTGGAGCAACTCTATGGGTGGCATCATCACCTGACGCAACAGTATCATTGGCTTGTGATACCTGTTGAAACAAAAGTAATGTCACAAACCTTTGACAGTAAAACCTAGAGCTATATATCCATTCATTCTTTTCGTTTCAATATCTCACATGTTTTTTTTTTCCATTAACTTCTAGGGCATGGAATGCCTTTAGATCAATATTCCATTTAGACATACATCTAGAAAACCAAGCAGCATAGTTTGAGTTCAAACTTTACAACCAGAGTATTACACAATTGACAGGTATTTAATCAGGTTATTGTACACTCAACAAAACCCAAAATGAGTGACCTAATGAACAGAACAAAATCCAAAATGAGTGACCTAAGTGATTACCCTGGCGCGCCGCTGTTTCCTGTGAGCAACACTTCCTTTAGTATCGGGATCAGAACTTATATAGTCCACGAGATCTGATACACTGCAACAAAGGTCGGACTTTGGTGCCAATGAAATAATTACCATATCCTTTATGTGTTCTGGGAGATATCCATTTTAGTACCTAAGGTGGCCTTTGCTCGCGATGGAAGCATCAGACTTTGGGACTCCATTTCGGGCTGCTTCCTGCTGCTCTATGGCTCTTGATTCAAAATATTCAAGCCATGCAGCAGCATCCTGTGAGAGATAAATAAAGAAAACAAAACAAGTATGTCTAAGAGTTCAAAACATACACTTTCTTACTTTACCAGTAAGAGTAAATTATTCAGCTGAGATCGGATGATTCCTACTCCTCCATGCGTTATGACAGAAACTTAGGAATTAAGATAATGAACTAGGAGCAAATCAATCACCTGTGTACGAAGGTCATCTGGTCCAAGTTTTGCTGTAAGTATCTGAAGTGTAGTTTGTTCATGTTGCACACTCAATGAATGTGCTTCCATGAAAGAGAGAGCCACAGCTATTGCATGATAGCTTGCCGCTGTCTGGCAAAGTAAAGACACAAAAGCATGATTAGTTTCAGAATGGGCGCAAAGTGAGGCAAGAAAGATAAGGGAGGAACCTGAATATGGTCCGCTCCTAGCAATCTTTTATTGCACTTTAGAGCTTCATGCAAGTATCTTAGAGCTAGATTATCATTCCCTACTTCTTTTTCCATCATAGCCACATTGATATATGTGGCAGCAGTATTTGGGTGAGATAGCCCACAAGTGAAGTGAAGAAGAAACAACGCACGGTTCACATATCTATAAAAAGGTAACAAATATAAATTATTAGAAAGATAACATTTAGAAGGAGCCAATCAGAGGAGAGGTTGGACCATAACTCATTCCAAGGCAACACGACAAATATGATGGAAAAACAAAGTAGTACGGTTCTATTTTTAGTGACCATATAACTATAAGAGATCATTATGCATCACTTACTTTAGTGCCAATTCGAAGTGTTGAAGACGATAATAAAATACAGAAAGATCCCCATAGCTTTTCATAGTGTCAGGATGGTCGAGACCAAGTTCTCTCTCATTTATATCTAGAGCCTTCTGCTGATATATCGTTGCCTGATCAAGAGAGGATAGAACATTAGAGATAGGGTGCCTAGCTAGAAGCAGAAGCAGAACATAAAACTCTACAAACTCTCTTTAATGTTCCTTGACCTAATAATCAAAGTTGCCATTTAGTAAGAAGGTGAGAGATGATAATACCTGGTTAAAATCGCCAGTGTGGTACAGTACAACTGCGAGAAGGCTGTACGCACAAGCAGTATTTCTATGATAAGGCCCACAGACAGCAATCATCTTGACCAATGCCTACGAAATGTAAGAAGTCAACATCTCTTGGATAACAGTTCAGTTGGTTAAAGAATGATGATAACGTAGCTATCAAAAGAAATGACACCTTTGTTCCATAATTCACAGCATCATCTAGTTTTCCTTTGTCAAGAGCAATTTTTGATGACTCCAAGAGTGTCCTTCCGTCAGATGATATACACAGCACATGCTGATCAAACAAACATATATCTTAAAGATTATTGTCTAGCATTTGAACCATATTTCTATAAACCAAAATCCAAGCAGTCGTAGAAAAAAAAAAACAGATTGTGACCGAATCGCTGTTAGTCAAACTAATATTGGAATGGAGTGACCAACCTTGCACACAGGTACCAATCCAAAAATGTCAGAACTCTTGAAAGGATTTGGGGAATCGAAGTCATAATCTCTTGGAACTAGTTCTAACCCAACCTGTTTAAAAGCATGAAATCAATAAAGAACTATAATTCTGATACAAGCAGCAATACATTAACACAGAGATACTTAACCTTTTGGCAGAGTCCTCGGAGGATGGAAATTTTTTTCAAATGATTGAACTCATCTGTCTGTATCCAACCAAATTTTCTGGAAAGAAAATTCTGTAGCCATTGTAATCTGAGACAATACTCTTCACTGGGGATCCTATCACACCCTTCCGATTCACGGCGGCCAAGCATGAAGTTTAATGATGCAGCTATTGCCACAGGTAGCTTTGCCACATTATTGACAGATGCAATAACCGCCCTAAGAAGATGCTTGAAAGCTCTCGTAATCATCTCATGTATACAGATGGACTGTATATGAGGAAGTTTCTCAGCAAGTTTAGCCTGATCCATAGGTATAGTGGAGTCATTAACAGCTGTACAGTAAACAACTTCTGACCTCAACAAAATCCCTTTAGATGAACATATTAGCTTTACTCTCTCAAAAAATCAAAATAACTTGGCAACAGGGAAAGGCGTCATTGACAAGGTAAAGCATTCTTACCACATGTCCTAGCGAACGCATTTGGAGACCTCTTATATGCATGAAGTCAGTCATTGTGCGACCATCAACTGGAGAAAGCTCCAGTGACCCGAAATCTGCTACCTAGTAAACCATTACAATGATTACTTGATAAGTATGGTCAAAGATATGTTCAGAAAATTATATCTGTTATCTAACTAAAAACATACCAGCCTTGGCAAAGCAATTTCATCATAGTAACCATATACCATCTTAGTAAGCTCTTCTTTTGACTGTATCACAAATAATTTTCAAGTAAGCACCACGGTGTCCATCAAAGAATAAAAAAGGAACCATACATAAACAAATGCAGGACCTTTTTTCTCGTGGTTAATAGTCCAAAATATAAGAAAAGCGAACCTTTAAATGGAGACCGGTTCCAGTTTCTTTTAGGCGAGAGAAAGCTTCTTCAGAAAGCNTTGCCACAGGTAGCTTTGCCACATTATTGACAGATGCAATAACCGCCCTAAGAAGATGCTTGAAAGCTCTCGTAATCATCTCATGTATACAGATGGACTGTATATGAGGAAGTTTCTCAGCAAGTTTAGCCTGATCCATAGGTATAGTGGAGTCATTAACAGCTGTACAGTAAACTACTTCTGACCTCAACAAAATCCCTTTAGATGAACATATTAGCTTTACTCTCTCAAAAAATCAAAATAACTTGGCAACAGGGAAAGGCGTCATTGACAAGGTAAAGCATTCTTACCACATGTCCTAGCGAACGCATTTGGAGACCTCTAATATGCATGAAGTCAGTCATTGTGCGACCATCAACTGGAGAAAGCTCCAGTGACCCGAAATCTGCTACCTAGTAAACCATTACAATGATTACTTGATAAGTATGGTCAAAGATATGTTTAGAAAATTATATCTGTTATCTAACTAAAAACATACCAGCCTTGGCAAAGCAATTTCATCATAGTAACCATATACCATCTTAGTAAGCTCTTCTTTTGACTGTATCACAAATAATATTCAAGTAAGCACCACGTTGTCAATCAAAGAATAAAAAAGGAACCATACATAAACAAATGCGGGACCTTTTCTCTCGTGGTTAATAGTCCAAAATAGAAGAAAAGCGAACCTTTAAATGGAGACCGGTTCCAGTTTCTTTTAGGCGAGAGAAAGCTTGTTCAGAAAGCAGTTCCTTCAGTTCAGTCTCAAAATGTTCGTCAATGCTTTTCTTCCCTAGATCAGCCTCCCCATTTAACTCGTGTAGTCTGATATCTTTTTCCTTTTCCTTCACGGTACGATTATTTTCTGATTTCTTACTTTTGGTCTTTAAAACTTTAAATTGTTTCCCCAAGCCTTTAACTGAAAGTTCAGTCTCATCATTAGTTGCAGGCTTTCCACAGACGTCTGTTTCTTTCTTTTGTAGATGCTGAACCCAGCAAGAACCGAGCTCCCATCTAATGGGTCTTACAGAAGATACCCATTTCTCTTCTAATTTTGTTAAGTTAGCTTTTACTAACTCCGGTGCAATACATCTACAAGACTCTATATCATCCGAATCAAGCTGTGTGGGCTGGTTCTCTCCAGATGTTCCAACACTATGGGCCCTGTGAAGCTGAACCCTTAAGCTGCAATAAAGGTAACAATCAAGATGGAAAAGAAGAAGTTAGACGCTCAGATATGTCTTTTCGCAAGGGATGAGAACACAGCAATGTTATAGATATACTCGGGAATAACCTTTGATTCATTTACCAATGAATACTCAAAAGGTAGAGACAGAGTCGTAGAGAGACCCACAATAAAATGGATTTTTTTAATATGAACACGATGTGCAAAATACCGTATTGTATTAAAAATCTTGGGGGGACATACCTGTTAAGGTTAAGAGCATTCGCTCCTCCGTCCGGCAGGTCATCAATCAAAATATCACGGAAATCAGACATTGCCTTCTGCGTTTTACCCTCGACATGTACCACCGCTGTATATCCACAGTGCCTTACAATAACTGTGCCTAAAGCCAGAGTATCCTGGAAATATTTCTTCATTGGTTATAATCTTTAGAAGAAATTACACATGCATGAAAAAGTAAATGCATTGCGGACGATTATAGCTCTAATATAATTCAGTCATCTACGAAAAATGCTATTTGATGTGATAATGATGTTAGCAAAACCTTATAGTGCAGAAACAGTCATTCTTTACATATAGCTGAGAAAAGGATGAGAAATCACTTACGTGAACAATCTTACTCTCATCAGCTGTTATCCCTTTTAGCAAATTCTTTTCAGCAAGTTCCTTGGATGATAGAACAAATGGTTCATTTTGACATGTAGCTTCAGGCTTTGGGTCAAGGCTGGCTATATCACGTTTTACAGTAATAAACAAATCTCCAACATGATCCTCAAGAAGGATCGAGCCTGAAAGTAATCCAGTAGTGTGTTGATTAGTATCCATCACGTTGCAAATGGCTCTAACAGCTTTTCGAACCGAGGTATCGAGAAACTGATTATGAAGCAAGAAAGCTTTCTTATCTCGAACAACCCTCTCCTCCTCAGTCTTGCAAGGAAGCGTAGCTAATACAGAAAACTCAGCAGCCCAAGGTCGAAGATCGTATTCACCATTCATCCCTTGACCTCCACCATTCCCACCCCAATGTCCATCCTCTGTTGGTAAAGGAGAAAAAGTTGAAGTAGACTCAGAAACAGGAGGAGGTACAAGCCATGTATTAATCCGTAATCCATACGGGAGGTTGCCAAACTGAAAAAAAAAACAAATGAAGCCAAACTTCAAAAAAATTGATCTTGAAAAAAAATCCTCAAAAACAAAATCATTAACTAAAAACGTAAAAACAGCTATTTCACCTTGTTCCGGTCAGTGAAAGCTTTCATTAGAGATTCATATGCCTGCATCAATTCCCAATACAATGTTAAAAAGCTTGTTTCTTTATGGAAAAAAAAAAAACAAAAGCATTGATTTTAAAATATACCTTGGCAAAAGCATTGCTGACGTTCTGAAGCAAATCAACAATGGAATGACAATGTGAGAGCTGTTTTCCAACGGCGAAGAACCCATTCACAGAAGCAATCACATGTATAACCTTCCCATTGCAAATCTTAACCTTAAGTCCAAAATGGTAACCATCTCCAGCTTCTTCTTCTTCTTCTTCTTCTTCTTCTTCTTCTTTACTGCCATCGACCTTCTTCAAATCTGCATATCAAAAATATTGAAACGAGAAAGAGCCAATGAGCTGTGAAAATCTCAATCAATCAACCGCAGAGAGAGAGCCTAGTGAGTGTTAAAAAAAACTTACGAAGAATCGGAGGAGAGAGGTGAGCAACGGAGAAAAAGTCGTAAAATTGAGAAAGCTTTGGGGTTGGGTGGATAGCGACCATGTCGAGCCCCTCCGGCGAGGCCGGCGCCTGAATGGCATTGTTGTTGCTGCCGGCGACGACGATGGGTTTCCCGTTGGGGGATTTGGGGGAAGCGGAGGAGAACCTGGTGGTGCACGCTACGATGTCTACGACTCTCCGCACCTGAGTCCAAGCTTGGCTCTGCTCTTTGTACTCCTCTGTGGCAAAAACGGTAAATAACACAAACTCTGAGGGTAAAGTGAACAAAAAAGAACTAACCAATATAATACGAACCAAATTACGATTCTGGTATTGGTACAATTAAACAATGATTAGTGGTGCCTTATCTCACTGTCACTGACTCACTGTGACACTTTCTGTGCCACTTACATAAAAGAAGACCAAATGCGAATGTTGTGTTCTTTTTTCTTTAATTCGAAAGTTGTTTGCAATAATAATATAAGACTATACTAAATCTAGTTGGGAACATATTGTTTTGGACTAACCTGGAATCATGCGGAGGAAACAAGGCTTGAGGGAAGCAACTTGGATGTTGTCATTCAATTTTTGCCCTTTCACCTATACCAATATCATAAGTTCAGTCACATCTTCTTCTTCTTTGGTGATAAAAGCGATGAGATATTATTGGATTGGCTTATCAAAAAATAATTTACCTTATGGGAGAGAGAATAGTTGGTGAAATGGCAAGTCTTAACGTGAGATGCCAAAAGCCTTCTCACATCAATGATTTTGTCAGTAGAGACTCCCTTGAGTATCACTTTGGTCTCGTACGGAGTTGTGACTGTGATCTCAACCAGACTCGGAGCCAACACGTTCTCTTCTTTCTTCTTCTTATCTCCTCCTTTCCCTCGGTTGTTTGATTTCCCTTTGCTCGACCTCGGTGCCATTGATGATCCTTTCATCCAAAAACAAACATGTACGCAATATAATTAGATCATGTGTAAAGGTAATATAAAAAAAGAATGAATCCACACATGATTAGATCAGATAGTGGGAGGTAGGTAGGTAGGTAGGTAAGGTACCTTGGAACGAAGATTCTGACCAGACCAGAGCTATCAAGAAAAGAGCCACAAGAAAGAAAAAAAAAGTAGGCGAAAGATAGAGAGAGAGGTTGAAGAGAAGATATATAAGAAAAAAGTTGAGGATAAGGGTTTTGGATGGGTTTACACTTTGGATTTTTAGATTTATGACCAATCCTGACCTCTCCTTGTCGCTAACGCCAAATCTCTTTCTTCTTCTATCTCTTATTAGACGTTACATGTGATTTTGATGTCCACATTAAAGTTTTAATAAGGCCCCAAATCCAAGTCCCATGCAATTCGACCAAGATGAGATGATGGCTCAGATTGACACACGTGGCTCTCTGAGTGGTGGGGACACTGACCTCTTGTCCGACTCCGTTTTGTTTGTTTTCACTTTTTTTATTTTTTTAATAATAATCAACGGTTCGAGTCCTCTGCTCAGTGCAGAGTGTTTTAGTGGTTGCCCACTCAAAGTCAATTGTCTCTTTTTCATAAACCACCTACTTGATGTCTACACTACACATGTATATAAGCACGAGTTACACTCTTTCTCCTTCTTGTATTACTTACAAGGTTTAAACCTTAGTAGTTAGTACACCAAATTTTTAAAATTCAATGGAAATGATGATGTCAACAACACAAATACTCACCCACCTGGCCACCTATAATTGATTGATTCAGAATCCATCTACTCCACATCTGAATGAGTAGAAACAATGGTACTACAATTAGATCCCAAAACTTTTTCATTTACATTTTTAATTCCTTTTCAATGATTCCTTCCCACCCGTTTAGTGGGCTTGATAGTTTAAATGAAATAAACCAAAATGTATGTCAAATACTGTCAATGAGTCGATTTGTAGAAGACCAAGAACCAAAAATGATGAGTAGGACAAAAATGAGTGATTTGGAGGGACAAAGAAGCCTTCTTAGTAATGTGAAAGTTTTTCTTATAACTAATTTCAAATCTGATCAAATGCTGATTACACTATGCTCTAGAACCAAAAGAATAAGAAAGAATTGAAAAGGTTTCATAAAGTTTCATTTTTGAACCACTCCTTAGTGCACAAGAGAGCCTCCAAGGTTGCACGAGAAAGGGAGGTCTTGTAATTGTCCATTTGCTTCACCTCTGTTTCGAATACAGAATCAGGAGAGACGGTACTGAAGGTGACAGAGAGGAGATCCACAGCCATCTTTGAAAGGGTTGGGTAGTTTGTGCTGTTGAGCCTCCACCAGCTCAGAACGTTAAAGTCTTCTGACCTCGGAATCAGTTCTTCTTCCAGGTATTGATCAAGCTCCGTTTTCATCTCTGGCATGTACATATCATCAAAGTCTGAAAATGATTCGCCTATTGTGACGAGGGTAGACCCTTCCTGGAGAAGCACGTCAACCGGAAATAGTATGTTGTCTTCCTCTGCCATTGCATGTACTTGAGAATCATCACAATGTTGCTGATCCTCTTCTGTTAGCTGACTCTCTTCACTCACTCCCTCCCGAAGCCTTACCACATTTTGCTTCTCTACCTTACTCTGTCTCTCATGTTGATGTGCCTCAGTGGTTTGCTCTTGTTGTGTACTTGACTCATCACCTGATTGCCCATTCCCTGTGTTGGCATCTTCAGCCATGTCTTGATGGAAGTGAGATTCCTGAGCCACTTCTATTTCCGAAAAGCCATGATCCACATAAGCACCCAACAGATTATCTTCACTGTAGTTAAGATACAGATCATGGACGGCGTCATTGACAGTCTTGGTCCATTTTTTTGCATCATCACCATACGACTTATTGAAGGTGAAGTCAATGAACTGCATTTTGAACCGGGGATCCATGACCCCTGCAACTGCCAAAACCAGGAAGTTTCCTCTCCAGTACTGGTCAAATTTTTCCCTCAACGAGTTTGCTAGGTTTCTGACATCCGGGTCTTCACACATGGCAGTGTGTCGACTCAGCTCTAGCTGAAGCTTTGTCATCTCATGGTAGAAATCGCTTGCTAACAAGTGGTGTGGCCCAGTCAAGGCATTACCGGCTTCGAAGAGAACCTTCAAGCATGAGCAGAGACTCTCAATCTTTCTCCAGTCTTCAGGAGATATAGATATTTTGTACTCAGGATAGCAAGTTTCCAAACTAGAAAACACTTGTCTATGTTCACATGCAGCCAGCAACATGTTGTAACTTGTGTCCCATCTCGTTTGGTTGTCAATGAGAAGATCTTTGTTAGAAGAAGGGGTTGGAAACTGTTTCTTCAGGTCATCAAATCTGTCTCCCCAAACCTGGTTGGTTTTAACATGCTTGATGCTATCTCGGACATTCTTTATAGGTTCTTGGAGGTGTTCAGCTGTGAGTGCATCTTGCGCCANGAAGCCTTACCACATTTTGCTTCTCTACCTTACTCTGTCTCTCATGTTGATGTGCCTCAGTGGTTTGCTCTTGTTGTGTACTTGACTCATCACCTGATTGCCCATTCCCTGTGTTGGCATCTTCAGCCATGTCTTGATGGAAGTGAGATTCCTGAGCCACTTCTATTTCCGAAAAGCCATGATCCACATAAGCACCCAACAGATTATCTTCACTGTAGTTAAGATACAGATCATGGACGGCGTCATTGACAGTCTTGGTCCATTTTTTTGCATCATCACCATACGACTTATTGAAGGTGAAGTCAATGAACTGCATTTTGAACCGGGGATCCATGACCCCTGCAACTGCCAAAACCAGGAAGTTTCCTCTCCAGTACTGGTCAAATTTTTCCCTCAACGAGTTTGCTAGGTTTCTGACATCCGGGTCTTCACACATGGCAGTGTGTCGACTCAGCTCTAGCTGAAGCTTTGTCATCTCATGGTAGAAATCGCTTGCTAACAAGTGGTGTGGCCCAGTCAAGGCATTACCGGCTTCGAAGAGAACCTTCAAGCATGAGCAGAGACTCTCAATCTTTCTCCAGTCTTCAGGAGATATAGATATTTTGTACTCAGGATAGCAAGTTTCCAAACTAGAAAACACTTGTCTATGTTCACATGCAGCCAGCAACATGTTGTAACTTGTGTCCCATCTCGTTTGGTTGTCAATGAGAAGATCTTTGTTAGAAGAAGGGGTTGGAAACTGTTTCTTCAGGTCATCAAATCTGTCTCCCCAAACCTGGTTGGTTTTAACATGCTTGATGCTATCTCGGACATTCTTTATAGGTTCTTGGAGGTGTTCAGCTGTGAGTGCATCTTGCGCCATGCTGCTTAGGAGGCGAGCATAGCATTTTCCCATCAACAACTGACCATTCAACACATGCTGATTCCTAGCAGACAAATAACCTCTGAGATTCTCAACGGAGGTCTTATTTACTAGTGATTGGCTGACAGCGATGCTTGAAATCTTTCCTTCCAACTTCCACTCGGATAAACAAGCTTCGACAGGTTGGTTTAAAGCAAAATCTGAATCAGGAGAAGCCACAACAGCAACATTCAGAAGACGGTGAGTCAAATTCCAGTCTTTATCAATAAAGTGTCCAGTCAGAAAAGCATAACCCACTGATTGCTTTGATGACCACACGTCTACAGTAAGATTAACTCCCCCAGGAATCTTTCCAATAAAGTCCAAGATTTTCTGCTTTTGGGATAAAAACATAGAGACACAATCATCATGAACGGTCTTGAAGCTTGCCACACAGAACTGCGGACGAAGAGCCTTAAGGAAACCAACAAAACCAGGGTGCTCGACCATATGAAGAGGGTAATCATGCATGATGATCATCTTAGCCATCTCATGGTTGCAGCGATCTTGATCAAGAGGAGGATGAACAACAGGAGAAGAAGAGATCCGACGTTTCTTGGGAAGGCAGGAGGAGGAATTGGTTTCCTCCTTGATTGGTGTTGGCGTTGGCGTGGTTTCCTCCTTGATTGGAGTTGGAGAGAGCTTCTTGAACTCAGAGCTCTTAGCACAAATACCCAAGTCAATATGACGCTTAAGGTGGCTAGTTCCTGAAGCCTTAGTGCCATTAATGTAGGCAAAGGATTTGTTGCAGTGCATGCAACGAGCTTTTTTAGTGTCAGGACTAACAACTTCCGTGATGAAGTGATCCCACACCTCAGACTTCTTCTGCCTCCTACGCTTACCAATGGGTTGTTGTGTTTGTGTATCAGAATCCACTATCTCAAGAGCAACGTCCACATCAACCAGGTCTGAAGGATGATTAGTAGTAGTATCCATTATCCTGAAACAAGACAAAAGGCAAAATTGAATCAATTTATTCGTAAAGATGTTTTCTTTGACACAATTCAACAGTCCTCATGAGAGATCAAAACGAAGAAGAGACACATTAGACCCGGGAAACAAACAATTGCGATAGAAAACAGAAGAAGAAGACACAACGGCGAACAGTTCTCTCCCTTATTCACAAAACACGATAAATCGGAAAAGCGAAACGAAGAAGAGAGGAGGAAGTGGAAGAAGAAGAAGAAGAAGAAGAAGAAGAAGAAGAAGGTACTTACACAGAAGAGACAAAGGAAGGAAGAGGAGTCTGAAAACGCGTGTAATGGGCTCTGAAACACCGAAACGCTAAAGAGCAAAATCGAATTGGACTTTCACTTTTTTTTTAGGGTTTAGAGCTTTTTTTCCTTTTCTTTTTCCCCGTCGGCCCTTTTCTGTTCTCTCACTTATATTTATAATCAGGACGATGAATCTCTCTCTTCCTCTCTCCGCCGTTGATCTACCATCCCCACTTTAAATCTCGTCCCTTTATTTCTCTCTGTCTCTCCTTTTTACATTTTTTTAACTCCCCTAAATTTCCATTAGGCTCTCAACTCACAGACACACACAAAAAGAAAATGGAAATTTGATAAAAGCAAAATAATAATAATAAAAAAAAAAGGATTGAAGAAATCCAACACAAATTTAATAATTACTATCATTATTTATCCGGTAATATTTTTTTTTTTGCCAATATTATTAAATTTTATGAATCATCTATAACTTTTTCATGTTTATTATTTTAAATATATACGAACACTACTTACATAAATGAAAAAATATTATTGGTTTTAATTAATATTCCACTATTTAGAAGTTTGAATATTATAATTTAATTTTGGACCATGATAAGTGGTTCTAAATATAATTGATCGTATGTTTTTGAGACAACAATTAAAAGTATTAAAAAAGTAACAACAATTAAGCATTTTAGTCATTAGAATGTGTTAAAACTTAAAACACATGTTATCTTCTTCCTGATTATACAAATCTCCCATTTTCTTATATGTAATAATAAGTTTCACCAGTGACCCCTCCCGTGCACTGTGTGCGACTGTGCAAGAAAGATAGAAACTACTTGTCTCTGCCACCAAACATTCCCATCATGTCCTTAGCCGAACCCATCTGCTTCATGAGACTCTGCAGACCACCCATGCCGCCTATCTGTTTTAACATCTGAGGCGGTATGACCTTGCTCATGTCTCCGTTCTTTGGTATCTTTATCCCTTTCATAGTCTTTGCTATCCTCTTGTACTCTTCCAACATCTCCATCACTTCTCTTACAAACCTCCCTGACCCTCTCGCTATCCGCATTATCCTTGACTCGCTAAACACCTTTGGGTTTGAGCTGTCCAGTTCTGCACAGCCACCCATCACATAATGCTCAAAACTTACTATCAATTCTACTGAGAAACTTTCTCCAAATAAGAAGTTGTTCTCTCACCTTTATCTGTCATAGAATCCATCATTGTCATGTATCGCTTCATNTTTAAATCTCGTCCCTTTATTTCTCTCTGTCTCTCCTTTTTACATTTTTTTAACTCCCCTAAATTTCCATTAGGCTCTCAACTCACAGACACACACAAAAAGAAAATGGAAATTTGATAAAAGCAAAATAATAATAATAAAAAAAAAAGGATTGAAGAAATCCAACACAAATTTAATAATTACTATCATTATTTATCCGGTAATATTTTTTTTTTTGCCAATATTATTAAATTTTATGAATCATCTATAACTTTTTCATGTTTATTATTTTAAATATATACGAACACTACTTACATAAATGAAAAAATATTATTGGTTTTAATTAATATTCCACTATTTAGAAGTTTGAATATTATAATTTAATTTTGGACCATGATAAGTGGTTCTAAATATAATTGATCGTATGTTTTTGAGACAACAATTAAAAGTATTAAAAAAGTAACAACAATTAAGCATTTTAGTCATTAGAATGTGTTAAAACTTAAAACACATGTTATCTTCTTCCTGATTATACAAATCTCCCATTTTCTTATATGTAATAATAAGTTTCACCAGTGACCCCTCCCGTGCACTGTGTGCGACTGTGCAAGAAAGATAGAAACTACTTGTCTCTGCCACCAAACATTCCCATCATGTCCTTAGCCGAACCCATCTGCTTCATGAGACTCTGCAGACCACCCATGCCGCCTATCTGTTTTAACATCTGAGGCGGTATGACCTTGCTCATGTCTCCGTTCTTTGGTATCTTTATCCCTTTCATAGTCTTTGCTATCCTCTTGTACTCTTCCAACATCTCCATCACTTCTCTTACAAACCTCCCTGACCCTCTCGCTATCCGCATTATCCTTGACTCGCTAAACACCTTTGGGTTTGAGCTGTCCAGTTCTGCACAGCCACCCATCACATAATGCTCAAAACTTACTATCAATTCTACTGAGAAACTTTCTCCAAATAAGAAGTTGTTCTCTCACCTTTATCTGTCATAGAATCCATCATTGTCATGTATCGCTTCATCTTCGCTCGGCTTTCTTCTTCATGTCCTTTCGGCATCAATTGAGCACTAATTCCAGGCAGCATCGAGTAAAGCTACAAACCAATACATTATTTTGTTTAATCAATCAGCACACGGTACAGACAACTATTGAACAAGAGATTCTGACCTGATTAAGTGGAAGATTCAGTGAGCACTGGAACTGGTCGTACAGAGTTCTCAACGTAAAGTTACCCTGAGAGACCTTTTCTACAAGTTCATGCTGTAGATCTTTAGGTACCACCTCTTGTATTTTATCCACGATACCAGACCAATCACCCATTCCTGTTGTACACATAGACATTATCAAGATTCTGAGACAAGAACCTATTGGGGACCCTCTGATTACTCCTCAAAATGATGCTAATCTTACAATAAATTCCACGAAAGTTACCTAAGAGACGGCTGACAAATGGTTTGACGTCAAACACTTCAAACTCATCCATATGCTCTCCTGTTCCAATGAATATCACAGGACTTTTTGTAGCTGCAACACTAAAAGATGAAAATACAACTTCCAGATTCACTTATTTAACTAGAAAAGCCAACAAGATTTTTTATCTTGACAATATCGAGTACACATGAAGAGTCAGAAATACATACGCGCAAAGAGCACCACCACCCTTGGCATGGCCGTCCATCTTAGTAATAATTACAGCTCCAACAGCAACAGTTTGCTTAAATGCTTGAGCTTGATCAAATGCAGCTTGACCAATACTGCTATCCATAACAAATATAACAAGATCTGGTTTCTGTAAAGTGAAAAGACCATGATCAAAGCCTCCAACATCAACCAGGAATAAACAAAAGACTTCAAGACAACAACGCATACCGTTGCTTCAGCAACTTGACGCATTTCTTCAAAGAGAGATGCTTCTTGTTTATGGCGACCACTGGTGTCAACAATAATAAGATCACATTTTTCTTTCTTGAACCTCTCAACTCCGTCAACAGCAATTTTCACAGGATCGGATTCTGTGTAGCTGCAAAGGATCACAACTCAGCATTAGATTATTCTAGAGAACAGAATATCCTCTTTTATTTTTTTCCATTTCCCTCTGTTACTGTCACTGATGTAATTCCAAAACAACAAATAGCATAGTCACAAACTGTTAAGCTCTTTGGCAAAGATGTGAGATCCTTTGATAGAGTGGCACTGTGTAATGAATTCTACAAAACGGAGCACAGGAAATAAAGGCGAAAGGGCTTATAGAAACTCTAAAGGTAAGTGTCACACAGAGAACTAGAGAAGTATGACGAAACCTACTGGCCTGGATGATCCAAAAAGAAATATATTCAAGTAGCAACTGTAGTGATTTTCACTGCAAATTCGTGCAGGTACAGACCTAAACCAAACAATTTCATAAATATTGTACATTGCTTCTACCGCAACAAAGAATATACCATCATTTACACAGACAGGATCTAATATCCTTTGGAAATGCAAACACCAAAAGTCTTATAAGCGGAAAGCTGATACTAGGATATAAACCTTCATCACACAAAGGGGATAGACAAGAACAAGATCATATAACACCACAAAAAGGATTGATTTGAGTACCTTCCATAAAAGGGGATCTTGGCCTTGGTGGCATTCTGTTTAAGCTGATCGAAAGCACCTGCCCTGAAAGTATCCGCACACACAAGAGCTGGTTTGTACCCTTTCTTCTGATGGTAATAAGCATACTTGGTACACGTTGTTGTTTTCCCAGCACCTATAAACATTAGTCACAAATTTAGCTGACGCTTTTTACAAAAAATTTCACACGTGCAGATTAGAAACATAATAAAACAACCACAGAATAACAAACAATAACATCAAACAGAGAGACCTAACCTTGTAATCCAACGAACATAACAACACCAGCTTTGGCCTTTTTGGGGGCAAATGCAGGCTTTCCTGGATCCAATATCTTACAGAGTTCATTGAATATAGCCTGAAATAGAATCATGATCAACTAAAATTCACAAAAACTGAAGAAAATAAAGAATTAACCCGGGTTTCATCGTGTTCTGCTAAATCAAAGACCTGCTCAATGATCCGGCGCTTGTTGTGACGATCTTCTTAATATTAGTCTGCATCTCCATCACAAGGGGGAAAGAGACATCGGACTGGAGCAAAGCGCGAGTTATCTCGTTTAAGCAATCATTCAGAGCCTTTTCATCGATAATTGTCACATTGTTCATCTGCTGTATGGCCTGGGTTATCCGGCTACCAAGTTCCGCCAACACCATCTTCTCGCTGCTGTCCGATTCAACTAAGATCAAAGGCAATTAGGGTTCAAGTTTTGATCAGGGGATCCTTTGTTCGGCGGATATAGGCGGGAGAAGATGACCCTTTTTGGTTCTAGAATCTTCTTCTTTTTTAATCCCTAAACCGGTTACGAGTCGGAGCATCTCAAATTACATGGGCCTCAAAACGCTAAACAGGCCCAATGCTTTTAACAATTTTGCTTTTCAACCTTTCCTCTCAAAAGATATGCCTTCCAAAATATCCCATTTTTTGTCAATTTGTCTAATGTTTTTGGTAAAATATGAAAACTCTACAACACACATTCAATACAACTTTTATGAGTTATGACGCAATTTTGCTTGTTAATAGGAACACGAACGATAAAAGAATCAACAAATTGAAGAAGAGCCTGAATGTTATATATACAAGAATCGGTTTTAAAATGTCAATATTGTTGTGTTACTTACAACTGACGTACGTACAGTACCACTGAATCCAGAGGATATGGTGGTCGGTGACAGCCAAACCCAAACATGTTTGTTTATACTAAGGTAACTGATATCTATGACTATGAGTTGATGTATAGACAGACAGAAGTTCCTAACAGGCAGATTCAAGATCACAGCGTTTCGTTTTTTTACTCTGAAACTGGGACTCATACAATAGCTCTCAACTGGATGATCCTGATCCCTTCAGAGGTGAAGGAACCGCTGGATAGAGCCTTTTTAGCTTCTTCTGTTCTCCAAACTGGTGGATGGCGTCTTGAATCCCTGCAAATGCGACCACAAACTCGGCTGTATCTGTTTGATTCAGTAGCTTCTTCATCACCAGCTCTAACACTTTATACCTGCCAACCATAGCAACATGCGCTCATATCTACTGATAACTCAACAAGACTAAGACATTAACCACTATCTATTGGTGTCATCAGGTATTTGTTTTCGTTCATCCTCTACAATTCCTTTTCTTTATGATGGAGTAGAGAGAAAAAAACAAACCTGAGTCGTTGTGCCTTTGAGATCACTTTATGGATGTTCCCAAACAGCTCTTGCACAGAACGCAGAGCTTCTTCATGCGACCGAGTACTGCAGAGCGGTGAAAACGGGAGGTGAAGGACACATGTTGCCTGAATTTCTGCATATTCCTCATCGATCACGGCCTCCTCAATGCGTATCTCACGGAGAAGCTGAGAGAGTACACGTTCACTCGACTCAGACAGAGAGAAGGCAGGGTTTTGAGCGGCCAGGATACGGACAAGGTCAAGAATGGAGGTCGGACGCCAGTCTCCAAGCCAGGCCACGGCAGCAAGCTCATGAGGCGGTAGCCACGTGGGCAGGACGAGGTTAGATACATCCTTTAAGGACGTTGAAACCATGGCGTTGTAGTAATGGGACTGGTATCTGCTCAGCTGTTCTTCAATCAGTTCATCCAATTCCCACCTGGATTTAAGCTCTTTGTCTAGTCTTGCAGCTATGCTGTTCTGTTCTTGCCTCCACAGTTCATACAAGTCTCCAGAAAGTTCGTCACCTGATCAATTAAAGATATTATATGCTTTGTAACATCATCACCGACTTTATCATGATGACTATACAGATCACATCACCATGCCTTTATCACAAAAGGTTCACACTTTATCATACATAACTCAAAACATACTTTATAAGGAAGAAACCCTTTGCTCATATACCTTTTCTAAACGAGTCGTGCTGGTGAGATCTCCCGGCCTGAGTTCTTTTAGACGATATATTACTAGCAGCTTCTCTCTCCAGATCATCCCATGAAACTTCTTCTCCATTGTTGGGTTCTTCAAATCCATTCTCTTCACTACAATGCACGAATACGTACCAATTAAGCAAATAAGCTGATTTTCACAAGCATCAAATCTTGTAATCTCTCATTGCACAATTCAAATACCCTAAATTGCATCCATATCCATTATGAAATTCATCAAAAAGAGGCAATTTTTGCATCAATTCACATCCTTAATCTCATAAAGGAATCGAATTATTAATTAAGAGTAACCGAGTATGAATTAATCCATAGTTCGTCTTACAAGATTTACGAAAGAAAACCCTAAATCGAAGCGAGCGAATCATAGAAACACAAAGAAATCTCCAAACAGAAGTCGACCAAATTTGAAACGATTACGCTAATTGAGTAATGCAGCGAACAAAACGAAAGATACAGAGAGAGAAGACACTCACGAGCGCGCCACTTCCATCATTCTCGCCATCTTCGGTGTTTCTTCAGTAGTGATTTCTTTCCCACGTTCTTGGATTCTCAAAGTCGTTTCATTCCCGGACGCGAGGGAGAAGAGATATTGAATTTAACAAAGGAACAAAATAACAAAAGAAGAGACGAAGGCCTATTTTCGTCATTAAATATCATAATGGGCCGTACATGTAAAAGGCCCAAATAATTCCATCTCTCCTGCTTTTACCAAAGCAAACATAAAGAAACATAAAACAATCTCTCAATAATTGGTGAAACCGCCACGCGTTGCATGTCACTAGTAACTAGCAAGTACCGGTCGCCACGTGCTTCTGGATCATCGCAAGCAGTCCTGATCCAAAAGCATCAAAGTTCGAGCCAAGATCGACACTTAAAATGCTCGCGAAGGAACACGTTCCAGCCAGAGCCACGACACACTCTAGTCAACTAAACAATGCAACAAGAGAAGAGCGAAGAAGATCATCACAGCCGTCTGATCAATGTCACGGCCAAAGATCTAACGGCCGGAAACCGACGCCTTGTGGAGGTTCCGTACACAGCAACAATCTCCCACGCAATGAACACATTAGTTGCTAACTCTATCTCCGCCCTCCCTGTGGCTGCACCACCTGGACACTGGATCGGAGCCGGCGGTTCCATGATCATGGAGTCTGATAAACAAACTGGAGTTGTACGAAAACACTACATCGGTATTCTCACCATGCTCGACATACTTGCTCATATCGCCGGGGAAGACTCTGATCTCTCCGATCTTGATCGCAAGATGGGTTCACAGGTGTCATCCATCATTGGTCACTGTCTCGAAGGACTTAGTCTCTGGACACTGAATCCTAATACCAGCTTCTTAGAGTGCATGGAAGTGTTTGGCAAAGGGATCCATCGAGCTTTAGTACCAGTGGAGAGCAGCATAGAGAGTAGTAACACCATTGCAGGAGTTGAGTTGATTGAGTCAGCCTCTGCTTACAGGATGCTTACTCAGATGGATCTCTTGAGGTTCCTCAGAGACCATCACTTTGATGACCTCAAGACTGTCCTCTCACGCTCTATCTCCGATCTCAAAGCCGTTCATGATTCCGTATACGCCATCACAGAGAGAACAACTGTTTCCAGTGCCATCAACGTTATGAAGGGTGCTCTGCTCAACGCTGTCCCTATCGTTCACGCACCTGATGTACCACAAGAGGATCATCTACAGCTAATCAATGTAGGCTTCATTGTAGGTATATCATATATGCTTGGTTATGTATATTGTTGAAAATAATGTATACTTCATTTTGTGTGTGTTTTGAGATTGCAGGGGAGGCATAGGAAAGTGATAGGTACGTTTTCGGCAACGGATTTAAAAGGATGTCGCTTGCCGGAGTTGCAGACGTGGCTGTCACTCACAGCTCTGGAGTTCACTGAGAAAGCTACGGGGAAAGAGAGGGACGTGGTTAGTTGCGGTGTGGAAGCAACGATGGAGGAAGCCATAGAGAAAGTGGTGAACAGAGGAGTGCACAGAGTGTGGGTGATGGACCAACAGGGTCTTCTTCAAGGGGTCGTCTCCCTCACTGATATCATACGCTCCCTAAGATCTGCTCTTTTGTAAACGATGAACTCACTTTGTTTTTTTACTTTTCCTCAATAATCTAACAATGTAATCTTATACTTTGAAAGATCTGCTCTTTTTTTTAATCGACGAGCTCACGTCTTTTACCTCTCCAATTCTATTATGTGATCTCACGTCTTTTACCTCTCCAATTCTATTATGTGATCTTCGACTCTGGGCAACTTGGAATCACCCTTCATTCATCTAAAGTATGAGAAAACGAGGAGTCTAAATGCCTAACATTAATAATAATACAACAAAGTACAAACGTACAAATGACAATGAACTGAACTACATAGAGACATTAGTTCTACCGACACATACAACAACCACTCATAATGTTAATGCTACATCTGAAATCACAACAAACTCTTCACGTTCTGTGCTCTGTGCAGAACGATATAGGTTTTAACAGCTCACGGAAGCTGCAGCGCCCTGCTGCTGAACTTGATTCGCCTCCAAGCTTCTGTTTGTGTCTTCTGCCTTCATGTCGTTCTTCTTCTCCTCTGCTACTGCTGTTGCTGTTGCAGCTTCTGTCTTCTTAACATCAGATTCCTGGGTTTCGTTCTCCTTATGTGCTGCAGCTTCTGTCTTCTTAACATCAGATTCTTGGGTTTCGTTCTCCTTATTTGCTGCAGCTTCTGTCTTCTTAACATCAGATTCTTGGGTTTCGTTCTCCTTATTTGCTGCAGCTTCTGTCTTCTTAACATCAGATTCTTGGGTTTCGTTCTCCTTATTTGCTGCAGCTTCTGTCTTCTTAACATCAGATTCTTGGGTTTCGTTCTCCTTATTTGCTGCAGCTTCTGTCTTCTTAACATCAGATTCTTGGGTTTCGTTCTCCTTATTTGCTGCAGCTTCTGTCTTCTTAACATCAGATTCTTGGGTTTCGTTCTCCTTATTTGCTGCAGCTTCTGTCTTCTTAACATCAGATTCTAGGGTTTCGTTCTCCTTATTGGCCTCAGCTTCTGTCTTGTTCTCATCAGATTCTTTGGATTCTTTTCCCTTATTTGCATCAGCATCTGCATCAAGGTTAGGCTCACCTGGGGTCACATTCTGTTCTCCGTTAGCTTCTGTTGTCGCGCTGCCTTTTTTCTCGGTCTCTTCCTCTGCAGGCTTCTTCTCTCCATCATCCTCAGCAACAACTTTCTGAGCCTCTTTCATTTCAGTGTCCTTGAGGCCTTCAACTTTGGGAGGTTCTTCAACTCCACCTCCACCCTCAGTCTTTTTCTCCAACTCAGAGGTATCCACTTCAACAGCCTCTTTCTTGTCCGCCACAACTTCTCCCTCTTTGGTCTCAGCCTCAGTCTTTTCACCGTCCTTCCCAGCCTCAGTTTTTTTACCCTCTTTGTTCTCCTTCTCAGTCTCAGTCGTCTCAGCCTCTTTCTCCTTCTCACCCTCTGCGTTTTCCTTCTGTCCATCCTTGTCAACATCCATGTTGTCCTTCGCAGCAGCCACTTCGTTCTTCTCAGCAGCCTCCTTATTGTCCTTCTTTGTGAGAGACGATCGTCTCTTCTTCAAGAGGGGTTCTTTGTCCGGAGTAGGCGTCGTTGCCTTCACCTTTTGGCTGATCCTTGAAGACCTCCTTGGAGTTTCCCCAGTCGTCCACTCAAACTCAGAGATGACAGGGTTGCCAGGATGAGCTTTCAGGTACTGCTCCAACTGCTTACGCGAGCTGATCTCTTCACCCGTTGGGGCCACGAACACAATCTCTGTCTTTCTCGGAGTACCAGTTCTTTTTGGATAAAACTGAAACAAACACAAGCTTTTACTAATCAAATACCAAAGATATATGCACTAGCAACAACACAGGACGCAATCTATAGGAAACCCCCAAATTTTATCAACCAAATCTAGGGTTTAGGGTGTATTCATTAAAAAAAAAACCCTAATTTGACCCCCAAGAAAGACCTAACCGTTAAATTCTCATCTAATTATACTATCTCAACATAAATTCAACATAGAAAGCCACAAAACAACCTCGAAACAAAACATTTCTTGAAATCCCCAAATCGAGCATAAACCCTAGACCATAAGAAACCAAAGAAACTAACTAAGAGTAGAAAACAGAACAGAGAAACAATCCTTACACAGACAACATCGATTCAAGGGAGAAAAATAGTAATCACAGCAGTATTTTCAAGAAAACAATGACAAAAAAACAAGAAGAGGGAAGAAGATACCAGTTTCTTCCATGAAGCAGGAGCTGGTAGCTCAATGGAGACAAGTTCTTCTGTGTTATCCATCTTCGTATCTCTTCACCTGACACAGTACCTAACTCTCTTCACTTAATAACCCTTCTCTCTTTAGACACAAAAAAAAAATTCGGACTTCTTTCCTTTCTGGTAAATAAGCTGCTGCAAGAACCGTCGTGAATGGATATGTTTGCGTGTCTCTTCTGTTCTGTCTTAATTTTATTTTTTAATTCTTTTTCCTTTTTTTTTATTTCGAACTAAAAATTGAATTTTTCTGTATCCACGTAACCCACGAGAGCGAGAATGATGGATTTACACTGGGACGACGTGATAGTTTAGTGACAGACCTCTTTGAGCTCAACACGTGTCCTGTGTAGCCGACGCTTTCATCGATGGATAAGGAAGCATCTGTTTCCCGCTTAATAAAGTAGAATGGAAAGTGGGGTTGAGGTCCGGTTACGTGACCGCTGTTTTTACGGCGAATATGCTCCTGTTTTATTCCCTTACTCTGCATTTCTACATAATAAAAGCCCAAGTTTAATGGCCCAATTACTATACCGGAACATATTTTTGTTTTATAATTTATTTTGTGATACTTTAAAATAGGGCTGGACATTTGGGTAATTCGTTCGGATTCGGATATTACCCATTTGGGTTCGGGAAAATGAGTTTAGAAAAATAGAACCTATTGGGTATTTTTAGATATATGGGTTCGGTTCGGTTTGGGTACTATCGGGTTCGGTCGGTTTGGGTTACAAATTTTAGAACCCGATTAGTACCCGAACTACTAGGTACCCAAAAAAATATAATTAAATTTAAATAAATTTAGTTAAATTTTGACTTACATAACAAAATATTTTAGATATTTTGATTATTTTTAATATTTAGGTGTAAAACTAAATGAAATATTCAAAATTATAATCATAATTTGGGGGTGATTGCATTATATTAATGATAATTATTATAAATATGTTTATATGTTCGGGTTTAATGAGTACCCAAACGGGTACCAGGTATTATCCGACCCTAACCCGAACCCACGGGTATTAGAAAATAGAACCTAATAGGGTTTTATAGGCAAACCCGTACTCAACCCGAACCCGGTTTTTCGGGTCGGGTTCCGGGTTGGGTATTCGGGTACGGTTTTTATGCCCATACCTACTTTAAAAGGCCAAAAAAAGATGTAATACGAAAATTCATAATCAAAATTAAACACAGGAATTGTTTTCGTGTCATTGGATCAATTTAGGTGGTTTAAGAGATGGTTTCACTCCAAGTCGTGGAGTGTTATCTATATCATGGTGGTTAAAAAATGCAATGGTTCTCGATTGGGTAGCGTTGGATCCGCCTAGTGTTCCAGGGTTGTACTTGATCAACCATTGCATTTGTTTTGGTCCAAGTCTATAGAGGTGAATGTAATGTTTCTTTGATTTGGTGAATGAGAAGTTGATGTTGAGAAAAAAAAAAAAAAATTAAACACAAGAAAGATCTCACCTGGAAGGTAGGATCAATGTCTAAGTGGGTTAGGACTTAGGAGACACCAGACATGTCCCAGATTGAGATAAAGATTGGTCAAACCGACAAATTGGTCTTAAAGATGACGATGGTACAAGTACAACACGGGATATTTTCACATTTAAGGTGAAAGCGTATGAGCCACATTCCCAGTGTTCTTTGATCCAATTCCAAATGAAAGATAATACAACAAGGGCTTTGAGAGCCGTATAACAAAACCGAAAAGAAAAAGAAAAAATCGGAAATGCCCGAACCAGTATGTATGTATGTTTTCTCCAAGTCTTCTTCATCAGTCATATAGACCTTCTTGTTCCCATACGTCCACTAGAAAATCCACCATTTCCTATACGCAGCAGCAAATCTGAATATAAATTGACTGAGATTTTCCCCCAACTTCTTGCATTCGGGAATTAGATAACTTACGGTGAGAGGAATGGGTTGGGGAAATAACTTGTTGCTCCCAAGCAAGTTATCATATGATGCTGCGTTCCAACTGCAAATGATAAACATTATAACACTGTCAGACTTAGCCTTAGCTTTTGAGGAAAACAATAGTGTGTAAAGGAGCCACTCACTTTAACTTGGCTCCTTGATTGCGATCCGGCAAGTTAGTGGGTTTTTCCTTGCCCACCCAACGCTCACGTGTCTGATTCCAAAGAAGAAGACCTGCAAAAACACACATATATATATATATATATATATATATATATATATATAACCATCACAGAGAACTAGCGACTAGAGCATAACGCGAATCCACAATTAAAGTAGTACCTTGATTTACAAATTCAGGAGGAGCATTGGTGTTCCTGGCACCAGAGTGAGAATCAAAAGTCTGGTTGGAAGATAAGCTCCCCTGAGAAGGGAAGGTGATGTTGTCCATATCAACAGTGCTAGTTGACCAGAAATCTTCGGAGACACTAGGTTTCTTAATAGGTCGAGCTATGGGATTGGAAGGTGGATCCTTCAGAGTGGCGGCGGCAGTTGATCTGTGTTCTCTGTAGCAAGCCACGCAGCCACTGCTCTGTTACAAAACCATAACCTTCTGATCATTGCCCAACACACATCCCTACTAACTTGCTAATTGTAGTTTCAAATCAATCAAAACTTCTGCATAAGCAAAACAACCTTACTTCTTCCCAGCAACAATACTTAAGGTTTATCTATCACATGAACAACATATAAACGAAGGAACAAAACCCATCAAACAGAATCTAACAAATCTAAAAACATACAAATAAATAAAATAAAATCGAAAGGAAGAAGCGCACCCCATCGATTTGCAGAAAGGGAATTATATAAACCCAGGAGCTCCGATAGATCTGGAAAGCTCGAGATTTTCAGAGAGGGTAATCAATGATCCTTGTCAAATTAACACACCAATTAAACTAACACAACCCTAGAGATTTTTTTTTTAAAAGGCAAAAGAAGAGCCAATCAACACAACACACCGTACAAAACATGTTTTAATAGTAATAAAACAAAGCAAGAATCTTCGAATCATATATAGTTTTTGCTTACCTGATTGATAAATCTCGTTGGTTAATAATAATAAAGTCGCTTCCTTTATCAAACTGGGCATCTAAAAGGGCTCCTTCTTGAGGAAGAAGAAGAAGGGGGCTCTGCCCTCTTTACGTTTTCCCTTTCTCCTTTCGCTTTGAAATGATGATTGGATTGCTCTTTCGAAGACCCCAGACAAGTTAATATTAATTCATCCCCCCCCCCAGCCGTTATACGGATCCTCTGCTACTGAGGCTATTCTTGTAATCTTACATAATCCAACATTATCACAAGTAATAATTGAAGAAAATGTATATGTGTTTGGTATGAGCTTAATACATAATTAAAAAGTCAAAATAATTGTGCATCTTCTTCCATGCTTTGTCCATTGTCTTATACTACTCGACCCCACTCTCGTCATAATTCCCAATTACAGCTTGTATTCGTTATAATGTTAATAGTCGATAATGAATAAAAAGAGTCTGGAACAAATCTATATCAAGAATAGAAGAAAAAGAGTTGTTAACCGTTTTGTAAGAATACATTTTGAGCATTCAAGATTATGTATATAGAGAGATGATCGTTTAGGTGTCAACACATTTCTCACGATGAAGAAAAGTTACAAAAACCATAGTTTTTGGCTCTATGCAGCACAACAACACTTTCTCCATTTGTAGCAGGACGACAAGTCACACTCGCACTTTGAAAACACTGAGCTCAACCAAGACCACATGCAGCACTTATTCTTCTTCTTCTCCTCCTCGGTCTTCTTCTTTTTCTTGTCCTTCTTCTTCTTCATCTTGCTCTTTCTTGTCTTCTTTCTCTTCTTACTCTTGTTCCCACCTGCAGGAAGGGAATAATATTGATCCCTTTTGGGGGGTGGTGCATATAAGCAATAGAAGTTGCTGGGGATTGAACTCAAGGGGACATCTTGAGTTGACAAGGAGTAGTACTTCTCTTGATGAATACGACTCTGAGTCTCCACTCTTGTTTCTCCACTCTTTATCTCTCTCACTTCAGATCTCTTCTCTTTTGCCTCCTCTGGTGTGGATAGCAGAGACGGGGACATCAAAACCTCTTCAGCTTTTATATTGGTTTGACGAGGTGCTTGAGCGTTTGACTTTCTATTCCCCTCAAATGTCAGACTAAACAAAGACTCATTCGAAAGTTCGCTCCAAGTCACATCCCCAGTCTTGCCAAACACCGATGGAGGGATTCTTTCAGGATCGTAGTTCCCTACACCTTTATCCATCAAGAGAACTGGTGGTCGCATCTTGACATGAGTGGAACCCGACATTTCAGTGCCTTGAGAAGAAGAAGAAGCATTTGAAAACTCCCCATTGATCTGCTGATGATGACTCTTATCCTCAGAAGAAGATGCTTTGGACTCTTTCAAGTTGAGCTCTATGGCATCATCCCATGAAACAGAGGAAGACAATGAAGAGAAAGACAGGGATGACGATGTTAGGAAGATCTCCCTCATAGGTCTTGAAGCTATTTGTCCTCTGAGACTACTCATACTCTCAGATAAAGCTCTTTATCAATGCACTTTTCTGTTTGTTAGCCTTTCAACATATTCCGCAGTGGTCGCTGCGGTTATAAACTGCTTCCATTTCCATGACCATAGCTGATAGAATATGAAAGCGGTTAAATTTTCTTATATGAACAGATGAGGTTCCACCCCTTCAGAAACTACCACACTACTTGGGTGAAAGCTGAACCCGTGAGGCCATCATCACAATCTATGTCCACTCTTTTGCCTTCAAGAAAGCCGTAAGAATAATGATTTTGAACAAGACTAATCAAAATGAAGCCAAATCATTCATGACTAATTGGAAACGTAAAGCATAAGTATGAAATTCAACATATAATCTAACCTTAATTATATTTGAACAACCAAAAAAAGAAACAATAAAGAGCTAGAAAATGAAAAACAAACGAATTTATGGAGGAAAAAAATTGAAAAATGAACAAAGAGAACACCAAACAAAACAAACAAGTTCGAATTTTAGGAAATCAATGACCTGTAAAATTGACAGTTGACAGTTATCAGTTGCAAACAGGAGAAGGAAACGGTTGGTGGCATTTGGTGGTGTTTTTTTGATAGACCTCAATGGTTGATACAGATCACTTCTGTTAAAAAGGTTGGTCACCTTCTTTACCTGTCTGTCCTTCGCGCCATTGCTGTAAAACTTAGAACATGTGGACATCATTACGGCCCAATTTAGGCCCATACTGATTCAAGCGGGCGAAATTGGTTCACACACGAGAGAATATCAGAACACGTGTAATATACGCAAGTGAGTGCCAAAATTGGAGGATTCATAAACCCGTAAAATTCGCTATTAGGCAACTTTTGCCTTTTGGTTGAAACACCTTTGGGTGTCCCTCTTGCAAAAAGTTTTCCTCTTTCGAATTTTAATTCAATCACGTGATTTTCGTGTTTCAAAAGTTTTGTGTTAGTATCCATCGTCCCAGTAAAAAGTATCATCATAGGTAAGTTAATTTTATCCCGTATAAAAATAACCAAGAGTTCATATTTAATTTGTTTTATAAAAAAAAATAGGGAGATTCTCAAAAATAGCACCAAAATAAGTTTTTTTTCCAAACTTAGCATAACATTTCTAAAATTTCAAAAATAGCACCACTTAATTATTCAAAATTAAATCCTAAATTCAAAATACTAAACTTTACTATTCAAAATACTAAATTTTACTCTTCAAAATTATATCCTAAATGTGAAATTGAGAACCCAAACCTAAAAAAAAATTTCTAAAAATTGATTTTAAATATTTTAATATGTTAAAATAGTGATATTTTTGGAAATTTATGGAATGTGTACTATAATTGTCCATGAAACTTGTTTTATTGCTATTTTAGGGTATTTCTCAAAAAAATATTGGTTAAGATTCATAAATTGTTTTCGTCGGGATAAGACTTGAACAAGGATTCTAAAAACGCAAGATTTGTAAGAGAGAGTTCTGTAAAACGCTGTATCACGAACCATAAAATTAGTCATATTCAATAATTTATTACCGTTAGAAGAAAAAGAAAAAAATGATTTACTACCATGAGTATTATTACATCATCAAATATCCAATCGTATAAGTAGCGACTAAAGTCTATAGCAAAGGTAAACAGAAAACATTAAATTAAAAGGCATGGATATATATAATTCAAAAAGAACATCACATGCAAGTTCCAAACACAAATATGAACAAGATTTAATGAAGAGACTACAATTATGAAATATCGGTCATGGACTCATGCAAGTGTGGGGACCTTGTGAATAAACCAGCCACCACCTAGCTAATTAACAGCCCGGAAACAAAAAAGTATATACCATATTATATATTTTATATTAAATATAAGCATACATTAGGCTAAAGATGTTTGCTCAAAAATTATAAGGAAATAGATATGAGATTGACACCTAAACTTGCCTTAATCTGGACCCAATCCGTCGACAGTTAGGGCTTCGGCTGTGAGTACGGTTACCAACTAAATTTGTGGTTGTGGACAAAACCTTCTGCTAATTACACAATATATATATATATATATTCATGGACCACCCCTTATCTTTATTTTGTCCTTTCTTTTACTTTTAACTTGTTGTACATGTTGCCTAATTTCATATAACTTTTCCTTCTGTGTATGTTGTTTTACATTTGATCGCGAGTGAACAACCACTTTTCCCAGCGCTTATCACGTGTTTTCTTAAAGTGGCAATCATTTTACGGTTTACTAATCCTCTCAAAATTCACTACTGTAGATTGACTCCCACTTAGTTAATCAAGTATCAAAACGTAACAGCTTATAGATCGACGATATATACACGATTTACAAATTGTATAATATTTACATTATATCGTGGAGATGTTCATATCATCATATGTGTAGAGGATTGGATTGATTTTGGACAATGTTTAGTAATTAGTGTTGGTTGTTAACCAACATATAGTAGTATTATATAATGAAACATTAATATGGACTGATGTTTCCGTCTTAATTACCACTCCGCTTAGATATAAAACTTTGCAGTTAATGGTGAACGCAAAAGGCTTATACGTACGTACGAAGTTGTAAACAAATATAAGCAAGCATCAAATTAAACAGAGAGAGGCGTAGTACGTACGTAGCTATATGATGTGGACGATTGATTAGGATGTACGTGTATATGCTAAAAACAATATACACGGCCATGTGATACTTGTACAACTTGTGCCTCTCTACATATATACGATTCCAACCTTCGAAATTTACATTGTTTACACTTTTAACCATCCTTCACACTAGCAATCACTCTATACCAACAACTCCAACTAAATTCTCTCTCTCTGTAATAGAATAGCGAGGACGTCAAATGTAATAAGAGTAAGAACAAGTACAGCCCTTTTCATCCACCAAAATTTAACCTATGTATATAAATATACACAACATTATAATCATTTACCAAACATCCATCATACATATATTACTCATCATCAAGTTCCTATTTTCTCTCTGACAAACAACACAGAGTAAGTAAGAATGGTACAGACGAAGAAGTTCAGAGGTGTCAGGCAACGGCATTGGGGTTCTTGGGTCGCTGAGATTCGCCA
This sequence comes from Camelina sativa, assembly GCF_000633955.1. Taxonomy (NCBI): domain Eukaryota; kingdom Viridiplantae; phylum Streptophyta; class Magnoliopsida; order Brassicales; family Brassicaceae; genus Camelina; species Camelina sativa. Next base: position 7,321,518 of record NC_025698.1, read on the forward strand.
CCCTCTATTGTACCTATCTTCTTTCTTTCCTTTTTTCTGCGTTATACATTTATTTCTCCTCTCTGATCCTTTCAAGTACATAACCACATACATATATATACACATGATCGCTTCCCATAGTTTCTTTCCTCTCCTTAGCTAACACAGGAACCCCATTTTGACATCTCTACAATTTTAGATACTTATCAACTCATAAGTTATTGCTTAATTGACTATATAATATACACCAGGCTTAGTTATTAAATTTTGACATGCATGATATTTATAAAAAAAAAGGAAACGGAGGATTTGGCTGGGGACGTTCGAGACTGCGGAGGAGGCAGCAAGAGCCTACGACGAGGCTGCTATTTTAATGAGCGGCCGCAACGCCAAGACCAACTTCCCCCTCACAAACAACAACAACACCGGAGACACAGCCGAGGGCAAAACCGATATTTCATCTTCGTCCTCGATGTCATCCTCATCCTCGTCATCTTCATCGCTCTCTTCCATGCTCAGCGCCAAACTGAGGAAATGCTGCAAATCTCCATCCCCTTCTCTCACCTGCCTCCGTCTCGACACTGCCAGCTCCCACATCGGAGTATGGCAGAAACGAGCCGGTTCCAAGTCCGACTCCAGCTGGGTCATGACTGTCGAGCTCGGTCCCGCCAGCTCCTCCTCCCAAGAGACTACTAGTAAAGCTCCTCAAGAAGATCTTGGTCCGACCACTGAGGTTGAGGTTGAGGTTGGCCGCGGCGGAGAAGAAGGGTTGGATGATGAGGAGAAGGTTGCTTTGCAAATGATAGAGGAGCTTCTCAATACCAACTAAATATTATTTGCTTGCATATATGCACCTGTTTTTATTTCTGGTTTACAACCATAATAATCAACTTATATACCGTATATTTTATAATTTTATATATCGTACGTTTTTATATTCAAATGTGCTAGCTAAATTGTTTTTCATATTTCCACATTTGTATCAAATAAAGTATTAGTGTTTGTAACTAAAATCCAGAGGTGACCTTTTATTTCTTTTTGTATTCTCTCTATTAGGCTTATTCACTCGCATACTAATAACAAAATAAAATAATGTTACATAGTACTCACGATAAGCCTAGGACGTGAAATTATAGCAAAGCTTCTAATGAGGGCGACTTTGTCTCCTGATTAAATGAGACTAGTCAAAGGGGAAACAATACAATTTCTAATGTAATGAGATCATTAATATATAACTACAGTTTCGTTTAATTATTCGGATACCCAAAAAAGTACTTATTAAAGAACGTTGAATCGTTAAACTGAATTTGGGTTAGGAAGAATTAGGTTCGTTTTCAACTTTTCATCAACCAAATCATAATTCTCTTATGTACGTAAGTCATTCTTTAGATAAACTAAGTTAATGTATGAAGATTAAATATAAATAATCAAATATTTGGAAGTTACCTAATATTTTCGCTGCATCACTCTCTACTAATTAATTAAGTTTTTTTTTTTTTTGGGGTCAAAACTTTATTAAGTATGTATGTGAAACAAATCACATCTAAAATAGTCTTGATTGATGTGTTATATATATATCCTCCTTCGTTGTATTAAAATAAAACCAGGGAACTTAAATTGTTGGTGAAATTAGGTTTGTAATATATCATGTATCCCCACAAAACACATGCATTCAAAATTTGTTCTTTTGATTGAGACTGTTTTAATTTTTACTTTGCACGCATGATGATACTATATACTAGACTACATGGTCTACAACAACATTATTGAATACAATTTACACAATGCATTCCCAGGAATCCTAGCAACAGAATCTTGTATTTTGCCGCAATTAAGCTTCAAGGTTTTTTTTTTTTTTTTAGAATTATAGCCACTATAATAATAGAAATGCAACTCTAAATGCATTATTGTCTGTTTCAAAGTTATTGAACCGTCGTTATGGGGTACGTATACTCGGAATAATACCGATCGAGGATTGAAGATCAATAGACCATTAAATGAATTCTGAATTCGAGACGGCTAATTGTAATTTTACGAACTGTAGTTAATAATTCTGTTATACAGAGAAGATCCATATATATTTCAAGAGTTTGAAAAGAAGATGCTTAGTTAGACAAACGAAAAGAAAAAAGACTACTCTAGTCGTCTACAAAACGTATTTTGTCTAACCGAGAGGGGAAGGTGCATTAATTTAAAAAAACCGAAGGATTTTTATTGATCATGGACGTATCTTTCATATCTGTTCTGTATTTGTATATAAATCATCAATCGCACTCGCACACCATGCATCATGTATTACCATGTGAAATAATATCAACGTCTAATTGTGACGTTTTGCATCAACGACGATGACTGAATCCTCCTTAAACCTCCCAAATCAACCATTTGATATATTTGTCCTCCAAAATTTGTACGATTAAACATATGCAAATAAATAAATAAAATCCAAAAGTGTTGTAACACAAACGTGACATCAATGAATATATATACAGAAATAGCGAGGAAGTTATTAAAACTAATACTACATCATCATCACACATTAAGTTAACAAAGAAGAGTGAATAAAGTTAAGGATTCTTTAGGATTCAAAGAGTACAATCGAAGGGTGAAGGCAAAACGAATTAGGTTAAGGAAGAGGTTCGACTTTCACTTCCACAGTAGCTTGTTTGTACTTGTTTGTGCTCATATTTATGACTTGTCCTATTTCACTGTAACCATTCACAACTACTGTATATAACAATACAACTTTTGTTTTCCATTAATTTAAAAAAAAAAAAACAACTTATTTACAAAGAAAGATGGTAGTATAACATGCAAGTAGTGGAAAAAAAGAGGAAGAAAACGAAATAATGAAGATAACAAGAATGAAAAAGGTGGTCTCTACTTTCTCTTGATAGATTTTCGAAACAATGACACATTTCCTTATTCTCGACATTGATGTTGACCTCTTCTTTTTTTCAACTATCAACATCTTCTCTTCCCCATTATAATAATAACATAACTAACTTATCAAGTAGTAATCTATATACATCATCCACCTAGTCTTTTTTACTAACATTTTATACCATCTTACTAAATGGCGAGGGGGAAAAAAAAAATAACAAGAAAGACATGGGTACAATTATTCATTTAACAGATTTGGCTATTTCAGTTCAGACCCAATAAATGAGAGGCCTGTAGGATTTTTTATTGTCAATAAGCGGAACCCATATTCTGAAAGAGAAGGTTCGAATGCATGTGTAAATTACGAAAAGGTCCCTTTGTCGTTTTAATTGAGTGTAATTCGCGAAGATGTCTGAGGTAGAAGAAGAAGAGAAGTAAAGCTAGAATCGAAAGAAGAAATCGAAGGAAGGAAGAAAGCATTGAGAGGGGAAGATCATGATCCTAGCAGTGTTGTTCGCCAACTCCGTTGGGAACGTTTTGATCGAAAGGTTTGTTCGCTTTTTCAGATCCCACCCAATTTCTGTTTCCCTCCCAGATCTTATCATCCATTTCCGCAGCTTGTTTGTCAATTTTGATCGGAAAAATTATTGGCCTGTTTGGCTGATCTCTAATTAAGGTTCGGAATCGAGCATTGATGTTCTTTGTGGATCTGGTGTCCCATCGGGGTTTTGACATAGTTTGTCAGATTTTAGGGATTTCGATTTAACTTCATGCTTCCTTGAGTCTTATGGTTGAAAACTAGACTTCAATTCCTCTCTGTAAACAGTGGAATTGGATTAATCTCAAATTCAGCATATGAATTTTGGAAGAGAATGTGAGTTTGTTTCATGTTTGTGATGCATTTTGATTTGTTTCTATTATTCAGTGATAGATAGATGTTGTTGATGCTATAACTATGCCAGTTGTGTTCTCTTATCTGAAAAAAAAAAGCATTTGTGGACTTTGGCTTGCAACAAGTAGAGCTCAAATCGATATTCATTTAGGGTGTTTAAACACCAATACATGTGAGTGACTTTTTTTGTATACTAGTGTTAGTAGGAAATCATCAGAAGCCTTTTAAATCTTCTTGTAGGTTCAATGGAGTTCCAGCTGAGGAACGGCTGCACTGGAGAACTTTCTTGGTTAAGTTGGGAGCAGATAATCTCAAAGGCGTTAAAAACGAAGAGCTTCTTGTCGCTTGCCACAAGTAACACTTTCAAACTACTACCTCTAGTCTCTCTCTATCCCTGTGGCATTTTGTAGCTAATCTTGAGTATTCTTTTTTTTGTGCAGGTCTGTTTATATAGTGTACACGATGCTAGGAGATGTTAGCATCTTCCTTGTTGGCAAAGACGAGTACGATGAACTTGCTTGTAAGCGTTTTTCTCCTCTTTTGTTAACCAACTGATCTCTGTTTCACTCGGAGTTTTTGAATCTGTGCTGCTTTTTTTTTGTTGTGTGGTTCAGTGGCAGAAACCATATATATCATAACAGCGGCTGTGAAAGACGTATGCGGAAAGCCCCCAACAGAGCGAGTGTTTCTGGATAAATATGGAAGGATTTGTTTGTGTCTTGATGAAATCGTTTGGAACGGACTTCTCGAGAACACTGACAAAGACAGGATCAAGCGACTCATTAGATTGAAACCTCCTTCTGAGGTTTGATTTGGTCCAACCTACCCATACATTCTTCGTTTAATCACTCTTAAGACATTTCCGCTTCTCCACAGAATGTTTGTTTGTTAAATCACTTCTTTCTGTATATCAACACATTCAGCTACTGCTCTTGTTCTATCGGTCCATTATGTAGTATTATTACATTTTGTAGTGTTGTTGAAGACCTAAAGAAATGGTTTGTGTGTAATTTGTGTTCTTCGTTACATGGGAACATAGCAATGGGCCTACCAAAATTAAAGCCTTTTCAGGAATAATGGGCCTACCCCTTTCTGAATAATGGGCCTACCATATGTTTGAACTATATGTGTGTCAGTGTTTAGTGAAACAAATATTTAAATCGAAAATTTAAGATGTGAAAGAGAAAGAAAGTGAAAAAGGATTATTAAATCTTGAGTTGGATCCCAAAGTAGGTTATATCGACCCTTCGACAAGAGAAAAAGGCTATAGATGAAAAAGTGACAGTCCAAAGTAGATTAAAGAAAAGTGACTATTGTGGATGTTTGGTTGAAGTAAGTGACGATCTACACTCACTGAAAATATAATAATATCATATCAACACATTTTAATGATATCTCAGCATATTATAAATTATGGGGCATGGATGAACTTATAAAATGAAATCATAAGTTCATGCGAGATTAGGTAAAACGTAACAGTCATCCTAAAATCCAAAAAAGAAATTCTCGATGTAAATGTGTTGCACGATAAACAAAGGGACCTGCCGACAAACTTAAAAAAAAAAACAATAAACAAAGAGACCTGATATTTTCATTTTATTGTTTTACTGCAAAAAACAACAAAATTCTTTCATCAAAACAATAATTTTTTTATTTATTTAATTGGTGTTTTTATTTTAATCATATTTTCTCTTCAAATTATACATTATATGAAACTAGCCAAATTACTGCCAATGCTAATTTTTTTTTCTTTGGTCAAGAGTTAGTTTTGAAAGCTATAAATCTATATAACTATAGTGATATACGTGGAAATATAAATTTAAATAGTTTCACCAAATATCCAAGATAAAACATCAGAAACAAATTCATGTCGTCCACTTTACCGTTCCATTGGAGATGAGTCGACGCCAAATATAGTGTGATGGCGTCTCCCTTGGTGTTGGCCCAAAGAAAATTTCCAAAATATCCTCAAACCAAAATCAGCTGGTAAATGGGGCTGCCAAAAAGAAACAAACACAAAGTTTGGTAATCGGGACAGGCCAATTTGAACTGGACACGGCAACAAATGACCAAAAGAGAAACGTTTGATAATTATGCTGACGTGTCCCATAAATATTATTGGTGTTGTTAAAAGGAAAAAAAAAACGACGAGTTGTGATTGTCCGAGTCAGCTTGTTTTGGGGTCCTTACGTGTTGAACTCATCCTGACACTTCCCGGTTCACAACCCTGTTTCTACCTTTCTCTTTACCAATCACATCATTTTCAGTCATGTGGTAGCAGTTGTCGTCGTCGTCGTTCATCCCCTAGGTAATCATCTTCTAATCATATTCCTTTTACGTAGTGATTTACCTATTTACGTACGTACTAGAAGATAAGATTAAACATCCTTCGATCTAAAATTCAGTTGCAATTATTGACTACATCTTCATTTCGTTTTTCTTTTCTTTTTCTTGTTGTTTTAACCATTTTGAATATTTTAAACTATTTATAGTTTTGTCGTACTGTCAATTTTGTTTACATATATCTAAATCGATCGACGTCCCGTCACATTACTCAACTTGTAAAAGACTAACCTCCTTACGGTAAAATAAGCTCCTATAGGCCGAATTTGTTTGGTACGTTCATTAGGATATGATGTGATAGTCGTAAACTATGATTAAAACTAGACTAATACATTTAGATTTTTCATTTTATATAATTTTATATCGAATTAATCAATTTAATCAAGGAAATTTTAAGACTTCTACTATTTAAAGTTTGACGTATATCTATTATTTTTAAAAAACTCAATAGAATTAAGTTAAATTATCTGATCTATATATGTGTTTGAAACTCTTATAATTAATTTAATTAGATTATTTGATTGATAAATAGAGACATATCAAATTTTCGTATAAACAAGAGTTAATACATGACTTAAAATTTCAATTAAAAAAATAAAATATGCTGATCTTTTATACTAGAGGCCTTCATCTTTTTTCTTATATACTCCTAAAATAATTAATTCCTAAAAATCAATAAAAATAACTAATTGCTTTGACGCCTTCTATAAATAACCATCATTGGCCAAGTGTGTTTTGATCATCGGATAAGTTCCGTGGTTATCCCATTGACCTTGCTTCAACACATGCACAACTATATATATTAAATACATGTATATATATCATTCTGCAATCGTCTTTTTCAATCATTCTCGCTTGTATTAACGTTGACACCTTTGTCTTTAGATTGTTGATCAGAGGCCGCGTTGTGTGCTTTTTTTTTAATTCTCTCCCTATCTTAGGAATTTTTTTTCTTGGGAAAATGAAGGAAAACGCAGGAAACCCATTGCATCTCACGTCACTGAACCACGTCTCTCTCTTGTGCCGATCCGTCGATGAATCTATGAGCTTTTACCACAAGGTGTTAGGGTTCATCCCGATCAGAAGACCTGAATCCTTAAATTTTGAAGGAGCTTGGTACCCCCTCCTATTAGTTTATCCATATTTTATTTATATATTAAAAATAAAGGGAGTTTACAACCAAAACAAATATTAGTAAATGGGTTGGTATTAATTAAATGTTTGTGTTTCTTTTTTGGGTTTAGGTTGTTTGGTCATGGAATTGGAATACATCTCCTGCGGTCCCCAGAACCAGAGAAACTTCCTAAGAAAACTGCCATTAATCCCAAGGATAATCACATTTCTTTCCAGGTTATTTTTTGTCATTCTCGATTTAGTCCCTCTTTTTCAATATATTTGTGTGATTTTAAAACTCTTAAACATAAGTTATACGTCCTCTGTATTTAGATTGCTAGATTTATGTATCTTTTTGTGCAAAACACGGTTTCAGATTTTGTTTGTTTGTCATGAAAGAAAATCCAAAGTGGCTAAATACTGAGCTGTTAAGCTCCTACCTAAACGCTGAAGGGTAGAGTTTGATGTGATTTATGATAACTATCAATGAAAGAAAAATTGAATTTGTGAGACAAGAGAGACCGAGAGAAAAAGGACAATAGAAGGTAGGGCTTTAGTTAAGACTTTTATGAGGTAGACGTATTCATTGTTCCGACGATTATTGACAACAAACCACTTGCATGGTCTCAAACAATCAGCGCATCCTTTTCTTTCATTAAGAAATGTTACTAAGGATTAGGCAGCTAATTAACCATTTGGTTTTGAGACTAGAAGAGGAGGTTGATCCCAAAATGTTATAGTATTTACTCTGTTTTGGCATAGATTGTATATACTGATTACTAGAGGAACTTTAGTCTGGAAAATATGAGTTCTGAACTGTGGAAATGCAGTGCGAGAGTATGGGAGCAGTGGAGAAGAAGCTGGAGGATATGGAAATCAAGTATGTGAGGGCGCTAGTAGAAGAAGGAGGGATCCAAGTGGACCAGCTCTTCTTCCACGACCCTGATGGCTTCATGATCGAGATCTGCAACTGTGATAGCCTCCCTGTAGTCCCCCTTGTAGGAGGAATGGCTCGGTCCTGCTCAAGAGTCAAACTCCACCAGATGGTGCAGCCACAACCGCAGCAGACTCATATCCACCAAGTGGTCCATCCTTAGGCGCATCTCTGTTGTGTTTGTGTGTGTGTATTAATAGTGTGCTTGATTTGAGTGTAATCAATAAGAGACCGATGTGAATCAGCGAATGTGATTCCCCTCGAGGAAATGACCATTCTCTTTGCTCCACATGCTATATAATATAATCAAGGGAAATAATGCTTACATATGTGTGTATTGGTTTATTTAATTAGTTGCTTCGAATTAACGCTTTTGTGCAATGCAAACAAGAAAATGTTTAATCTAGAGCCTTTCCAAGCTAGTTCGTATAGAAGTATCCGCAAGACATGTATGGCTCGGATCGGAAAACTCCTCTAAATAGACAAACTCGCATAATTCCCTTTGGTTGAAAAAGTTGATATATTTCCAAGGCACCTTACATATTTATTATATTGTAATAATAAAAAGGACCAGAGATTTTACCCAAACAAAAAAAAAGAAGAAACCCACATATAAAAGAAAGAAGGTCTTAGAAAAAAAACGATCTAAAGCTATAAATCAATCGTCCATATGTTGGAATCCTATGATTTATAACAGTGTATATATATAGCAACGAAAAGAAATAAATAGAAGTAATACATAAAGAGTACATGTGTGTGTATATTCACTATTGATAAATGGTGTTAATTAAGGGCCTCGGGAGAGCATGTTTTCGATGGATTCGAGACGCTGAAGAAGAAGCTGATTTCTGAACTTTGAGATGAAAGCTTCAGCGCACTTGTCCACGTCCATCGATGCCTTCCTCTCCACCTTCATATTCCTTGTCTCTGTTATAACAATGTTAGTGGTACCGTTACCACTCTCTTTTGCGGAACTCATCATCTTCTTGTTGTTGTTCATGGTGGATATGTATGTGTATAAGAGTGCTTGTGTTTCCTAGTGAATTGTTAGATGTTGGAGATGATCCGATCGAGACCTATATATAGGGGATTTTGAATTGAAAAATAATAAGATTTGAAGGAAACGAGAAGACTTTTTCTCTTTACGGAAACCATATTTGAATGTTGAAGGAATAATCGAATCTTGAATCTCAAGTTATATACGCGACTCGGAGCCGGAGGAAGCACCGCCTCTACTTTATAGTTTATTAATTCTATTGAATTTGTATTGTACTCTTCAAAAATTATAAGCATATATATGGAGGATGTACTAAAACGTTTGCTATTGAATTTAAATACCAGCACAAAGATTAGAACTATTTGGTTTTACAGTCTCGACTTATTGTTTTAAGGGTGGTATTTAAGAAAAATATATATACATTGGCATGCATTCGTATTATTTTTAATTGTTGGATATACATATATCCATGGAATCTAAAAGTTTGCTTAAAATAAATGTAAAAGAGGTTGCCTAACTACACACTGAATTTGACTTTGTTAATTAGGAGAAATAAGGAAGCAAGATTCCAAAATGCTATATATAAATATGACCATTATTTTATTAACAAAATAAATTTCACTTTGTTGTTTTTTCTTTTAGTACCGCATGAATTACGGCTTAAGCTAGCATTGGAGCTGTAAACCTTCTTAACTCACCGTCACCGCCCAGTCTTCTCCATTGTCGCCGCTCCGGTAACCCGTACCGCTTATTTTTTACCAATAAGAACAATAAAATATTAACCAAATTAAAGAAGAGATCATGTGGCTTAAGTTAACTTAACATATAACCTAACTCCAAACCAAACTTGTTAATTTTAGGCAGATTCTTTGAATCATACTATACTTTCAAAAAAAAAAAAAAAAAAAAAAANTAATATACATATATTTATACCGGATATACTGCAATATTGGTTTTAAACTTCAAAGCCAACTGCATATAATCCAACATCAATCGATTACTTTTACACATTTGAAATTAAATATATGGATTTGAAACACTACTTTAGGATGTTATTTGGTGATTTGAATCACTTGTTTATCTATTACTACAATTTTCCTTTATATTTAAAATTACGTACGTAGTTGGCCTGTGGTGGATTGCTCCGTATAACATCACTAACGCATATATATAATCACACGAGTAAGAATGTTTTGGTGCTTAATGCATAAATAAACTAATTAACAGAATATTATAACTTAAAAATAGTAGTGCTGTAAATATAATATAGAACAAGATAATATTAATATGCAAATGATCCGCCATATCACAACAAATAGATAATAGTTATTAAGGAGTAATCTTTGGGATATAATTTGATTACAATATCTTGATTAGAATCTCTATTTATGTAAAGTGTATATTCTACATTGCTCCTCTAGAATACCCTAGCTGTTCTACATTTATGTATATTTTGCTTCTCTGTAAATAAATAAGATCATCAAGTCATATTACGTTTTACATGATATCACAGCAGGCTTGACATCAAACACAAGTTTTTTTTTTTTTCTACGCTTCTTCATCTTTCTCTTTTCAAATTTCTCTATGTCTTCTTCTTCCTTTCCTACGATGACTGACACCATTGTCACCAACAATCAAACACTCCTTCATGTCAATATGACAAACGTCACAAAACTCACTCAAACCAATTACCTTATGTGGAAGCTCCAAGTTCGAGCCTTGGTCGATGGCCATGGTCTCGTTGGACATCTCGATGGTTCTCAGCAGATCCCGCCGTCCACGCTTACCACCAACAATGTTGTCTCTGACAACTCCGCCTTTGTCACATGGAAGCGACAAAACCAACTGGTCTATAGTGCCCTTCTTGGTGCTATTTCTCTACCGGTTCAACCTATTCTTTCTCGCACAACCATCGCCTCTGAGATCTGGACTACGTTGGCGGAGACGTTTGCCAAACCCAGCCGTGGTCATATCCAGCAATTGCGAGATCAACTAAAGGCGTGGAATAAGGGGAATCACACCATTGATGAGTATCTTCAAGGGCTCACTACTCGTTTTGATACTCTCGCTAGCTTGGGAAAACCAATGGAGCATGATGACCCGATCGAGAACATTCTTGATGGGTTACCCGAAGATTATCGTCCTGTCATAGATCAGACTAAAGCTCGTGATGTCTCTCCCATCATTGCCTATGTCCATGAGCGTTTACGCAATCGTTAAGCGAAGCTTCTATCCAAGGCGTCTCTCTCCATGCTTCCTATCACCGCCAATATCGCTACTTAGTGCTTCAATAACAGCAACTCCCATCAGTCCTCTTCTCAGCGGTCTGACCAGCGATCTTATCGTCCCTACCTTGGGAAATGTAAGTTCTGCAATACCCAGGGTCATTCTGCGCGTCGTTGTCCTCAATTTCAGAATCATCCTTTTGTCTCTCGTTCTTAATCACAAACAACTTTTACTCCCTGGCAACCTCAAGCAAATCTTGCACTTGGCTCTACAGTCAACCCTGAGAAATGGATGCTAGACAGTGGGGCGACTCATCACATCACCTCCTACTTGCTTATCCTTTCACTTCATTAACCTTATTCGGGTGATGATGTTGTGGTGATTGGTGATGGCTCAGGTTTGCCGATTACTCACAAGGGTTTAACCACTCTCCCTACATACTCTCGCTCTCTATCTTTACGCGATGTCTTATGTGTTCCCCTCATTCATAAAAACCTTGTGTCGGTATATTGGTTATGTAATACTAACAATGTTTTGGTATCATTCTTTCCTGCTGCCTTTCAGGTGAGGGATCTGATCACGGGGGCCTATTGCTACAAGGAAAGACTAAAGATGGTTTGTATGAGTGGCCAGTGACGAGGTCTCAAGTTCAGGCTCTCTATGCTTCACTCACATCTAAAGCAACTATCTCATCCTGGCATGCTCGTCTTGGTCATCCTTCTTCTATCACCTTACAAGCTGTTATTTCAAAATTCTCTTTACCCATTTCCCCTTCTACTTCAGAACATTTGTCTTGTTCCGATTGCTTACTTAATAAAACACATAAACTGCCCTTTTCAACATCTTCTCTTCGATCAACAAAGCCTCTTCAATATCTTTTTTCGGATGTATGGACATCACCTATTCTCTCCCATGACAATTGCAAGTATTATGTTATATTTGTTGATCACCACACTCGCTATACATGGCTCTATCCACTGAAACAGAAGTCTGATGTTAAACCTACTTTCATTGCCTTTAAAGCTTTGGCTGAGAATCGTTTCAACACAAAGATACAACCCTTATGTTCCGATAATGGTGGTGAGTATGTAGCCCTTCGCCGCTTTCTTACTTATCATGATATTGAACATTACACAACTCCTCCACACACACCCGAGCTCAATGGAATATCTGAAAGGAAACACCATCATATTGTGGAAACGGCCCTTGCTCTTTTTTCCCGTGCGTCGATGCCTACTCCATACTCGCCGTTTGCGTTCTCCACAGCAACATATCTCATTAATCGATTACCAACTCATGTGTTGCAGCAGCAGTCTCCGTTTGAAAAACCTTTTCAAGTTGCTCCTAATTACGACAAGCTGCGAGTCTTCGGTTGCACTTGTTATCCATGGCTACGACCTTATGCTTCACACAAATTAGATACCCGGTCTAAGCCATGTGTTTGCCTTGGGTACTCTGCGTCTCAAAGTGCGTATCATTGTCTGGATCTCACCACTGGCCGTCTGTATGTCTCGAGACATGTACAATTTCTCGAAACTGAGTTTCCTTTTGCTCGATCTAAGTCTCCGATTAATCCCTCACCAGCACCGGCCTTGTCACACTCATTGGTCACTCCTCGGCATTCTCCGATCCGGCTTTCCCCCGTTGATCCGCTCCCTCACTCGCCATTGTCTTCCAATTCCCCATCGCCGGCGTCGTCAACCCTGGTACGTTCTTCTCCTTCTCTTTTTCCGACAACCACAATTTTAATTGAGCCCACTGCTCCCTCTCAAAATGGGCCGTAACCCACGGCCCAGAACCACACACTTAATTCTGCTTCAGTTCATCCACACCATCTCAATGCCCAAACAGTAAACATTCCCTTCAACCAAAACCTGAGGCCCAAATCGATGATCCATCTCCAAATCAGCCCAACAAAACAGCCAAACCAGCTTTATCCCCATTACCATCTCGCGATATCTCGTCCTCATCTCTTCGGTCGTCTCCGGTTTCGTCACCCTCTGTTCCTCCATTTGTGTCTCCTTCACACTCTCCATCTCATTCCTCCGGTTCGTCGTCGTCACTCTCGTTGGAAGCTCAGCAACCACCAGCTCTGCCGCAACCTGTTAATCACCACTCCATGGCGACATGTTCAAAACTGGGTATACGAAAACCGAATAAAAAGTATGGCCTTGCTGCTCGTCTTGCTCACTCACAACCTCGTACTGCTCTTCAAGCTCTTCAGGATGATCGTTGGCGTCGTGCGGTCACGGACGAAATCAATGCACAACTTCGAAACAGAACTTGGGATTTAGTACCTAAACCATCCTATCCTATTACGATTGTGGGGTGTCGCTGGTTTTCACAACGAAATACCACACCGATGGGACAGTGAGCAAATACAAGGCACGCCTCGTCGCAAAAGGATACAATAAACAATCGGGTATGGACTATGAAGAGACGTTCAGTCTTGTTGTCAAATCCACGACTATGCGTGTCGTTCTGGGTGTTGTGGTTGCTCGAGATTGGTCGATTCGTCAGCTGGATGTAAACAATGCTTTTCTGTAGGGGACTCTAACTGAGGAAGTGTACATGTCTCAACCACCCAGTTTTATTGATGCAGATCGGCCTTACTTTGTGTGAAAATTGAACAAAGCTATTTATGGTTTAAAACAAGCACCAAGGGCTTGGTACTTGGAGCTAAAGACGTATTTGATTACTGCTGGCTTCGTCAACTCTGTTGCCGATACCTCTCTCTTTATTCTCCGACGCGGTACCTCCATTGTTTACTTGCTTGTCTATGTTGACGACATACTTGTCACTGGTAATGATAAAGCTCTTCATCTTAGTACACTTACGAATTTGGCTGATCGATTTTCGGTTAAGGATCATGAAGACTTGGCATACTTTCTTGGCATTGAAGCTTCTAGCAACTCCACTGGTTTGTTTTTGACTCAACAGAAATATATACTTGATTTGCTAACAAAGACAAAGATGCTCCATGCGAAACCAGTGCAAACTCCGATGGCTGTCACTCCGCGGATAACTGTTCATTCCGGTTCTCCTCTTTCTGATCCTACTGAGTACAGAAGTGTTGTTGGGAGTCTTCAATATCTCGCTTTTACAAGGCTTGATATCTCCTTCGCTGTTAATCGGTTGTCACAATATATGCATCATCCCACCGACCTACATTGGCAAGCTGTCAAAAGGGTGCTTCGTTATTTATGTGGCACACCCTCTCATGGAATCCTTCTTAAACGCCAAACACCTCTAACTCTACATGCTTATTCCGATGCTGATTGGGGTGGTGACAAGGTTGATATGGTATCTACTAATGCTTACATAGTGTATCTTGGCTCTAATCCTATCTCTTGGTCCTCGAAGAAACAAAAGGGTGTTGCGCGATCGTCAACGGAGGCTAAGTACAAGGCTCTTGCCAATGCTTCTTCTGAGCTTATCTGGGTCTGTTCCTTGTTAAACGAACTGGGCATTCAGCTACATGTCTCTCCAATAGTCTACTGTGATAATATTCGTGCCACATATTTGAGTGCAAATCCAGTTTTCCACTCTCGCATGAAACATATTGCGATCGATTACCACTTTATCCGACAACAGGTACAGAACGGTTCTCTGCGGGTTGTTCACGTCTCCACTAAAGATCAACTTGCCGATGCACTCACGAAACCACTCTCGACTGATGCCTTCATTAACTCTTCTTTCAAGATTGGAGTTACGCAAAGCCCCTCCATCTTGAGGGGGCATATTAAGAAGTAGTCCTTGGGATATAATTTGATTACAATATCTTGATTAGAATCTCTATTTATGTAAAGTGTATATTCTACATTACTCCTCTAGAATACCCTAGCTGTTCTACATTTATGTATATATATTGCTTCTCTGTAAATGAATAAGATCATCAAGTCATATTACGTTTTACAATAGTAACATATATTTTTGAAACTCATCAAAATTTAAAATGATCAAATTTTATTACAGGGTCCGATTTGAGTACTGATTTGGCAGACATCGAAGTTAGTACAAGGATTCAGATATAATAATACAAAATTGAAACTGAAACACAATTATGTTACTTGTTTCTATAAAATGCAAAGCCAAATTACACAGATTAATACAAGGATTCAAATATATATTTTATTACACTAAGTAGATCAATACTTTGCTTACTACACTTTTTAAAAACTCGAACCCAAAATTGCTCCATGAAAGTTGACCCAATTAGTTAAAACTTGAAGAATATATTAAGCTATGCAATTGGGCTGCCACAATAATGGGCCGAACGAGCGGTTATAGGCCCAAAGAGACATAATTTCCAAAGAAATGACCGCTCTCCACCGAGACCAAGCGACGGCCACCATGGAAACCCTTTTCAGAGTATCACTTCGTCTACTTCCGGTTTCCGCCGCCGTGACATGTCGCTCGATCCGTTTCCCCGTCACGAGACCCGGTTCCTCATACTTGCTGAACCGTAAGCTGTACAATCTGCCGTCATCTTCCTCATCTCTGTCGACAAAAGCCGGTTGGTTATTGGGTCTGGGAGAGAAGAAGAAGAAGAAAGTGGAATTACCGGAGATAGTGGGAGCTGGAGACCCGGTTCTGCACGAGAAAGCCCGAGAAGTTGACCCGGAAGAGATAGGGTCAGAGCGTATTCAGAAGATAATTGATGATATGATTAAAGTCATGAGATTGGCTCCTGGAGTTGGCCTCGCTGCTCCACAAATTGGTGTTCCCTTAAGGGTAACTGCTTTTACTTAATTCCCACTGTTTCAAGGCGAAAGATATATTGAATTTGTTATCCAATGTTGTGATACATTACAGATTATAGTTTTGGAAGATACAAAAGAGTATATAAGCTACGCACCAAAGGATGAGATTCTTGCTCAAG
>NC_025698.1:7338675-7371485 GCF_000633955.1 Camelina sativa
ATTATAGTTTTGGAAGATACAAAAGAGTATATAAGCTACGCACCAAAGGATGAGATTCTTGCTCAAGAAAGGCGTCCTTTTGATCTCATGGTAAATACTAAGTATTAGAGTGCTCTTTGGAGTTGTTTGTTTGTTACAATTGAGATTAGAACAACAAAAAAAAAATGTTGATTTTTTTGGTGGGTTTGGTTTATTAGGTGATGGTGAATCCGGTGCTTAAGGAGAGGAGCAACAAGAAAGCTCTCTTCTTTGAAGGATGTTTGAGTGTGAATGGATTCAGAGCTGCGGTGGAGAGATACCTTGAGGTGGTAGTGACAGGCTTCGATCGTCAAGGGAAAGAGATTGAAGTGAATGCTTCAGGTTGGCAAGCAAGGATTTTGCAACATGAGTGTGATCATTTGGATGGTAATCTTTATGTTGATAAGATGGTACCACGCACTTTTAGGACAGTCGACAACTTGGACTTGCCTCTAGCTGAGGGTTGTCCTAAACTCGGCCCTCAATAACATTGTCTTCAAGAGGAAGTTGTAATCTTATGTTTTGATTCCTTTTACTCCATGATTGAGTTATGACTCAAACTTTGTCGGATTGAAGAATTTCATATTGAGAAAAATATTATAGTTTAAGCCAGCAAATATTTTTACAATTAAAAAAGCCAGCTTATCATCTATAATTGGTAATGTGATGTCTTGCTTGATCCGGACAAGACACGGTGGTCGAAACCGTGGATTGCGGCGGTGAAATGGCCCTCGTCCTCCTCGACGGGTCCAGTAAAGCTACTACTAAATAAAACATTTAAATCAAATCAATCAATCAATGTAACCAGAGCCGTTCATTCCAATTCCAATCAATGCAGCAGATTGGTACATCTGTTACAAATCAAAGGGGAAAGCATTGAACTTTATCTCGTTTACCATCCGCCGCTTTCTCTGCCAGATTCAGTGAGCCATCGGAAGGGACTTGTGAAGTTGTTTCAGAATAATCTCTCACAAATCGGAAGGTTTTGATATGTACAGAAATGGAAATTGTCCGACGAAAACAAAGAAAGACAGATTATATAATTTATACAATACACCAAAGTCTGTTTGATCAAATCGAAAAATCAAATTAAAGGTTTTTATAACAGAGAGCACACACAACAGAGCACATACAAAATCAATTAAAAAAAAAAAAGAAAGATCAAAGACAAAAGTGTATACTAGTAGTATTTTTTTTCTTTTGTTTGTTTCTCTCATGATTGAGTTGTTTGATTAAATCCTGACGCCTACCTCTATCTCCCTCGATCTACGTTTAGGCGGCCTTTTCCTCGGGTTGTTAACCTTCTTCTTCCCCGGCGGATTCTTACCAAAAGCAGAGCAACAACCGCATGACGAAATCCTCGGAGACGGAGGGTCTACAGCCGGAGACACTCTTCCGGTTGTTCTGTGATGTCGTTGAGCTCCTCCGCCGTTAGATCGACTCCTCTCTATACCTCCTCCGCCGGTTTTAATAGGTCTGAGCTTGTTGTCTTTCTCCTCTCCGGCAGCGGTTATAGGTTTGACGATTTGTTGTTGGTCCGAGCTTTCAGACAACGGTTTGGGTTGTTCGTCGCGTTGACTTTCGTCTTTCTGCTCGTTGCTGCCGCCGCCGCTGCCAGATTTGTTAAGTTCCGCGATGAGACGATCGTCAAAGACTATACCGGAAGATCCTTGCCGACGGAACGAGATGGTTGATCTTTGAAGACCCTCCATGGATCTCTCTCTCTCTCTCTATCTGATTTGATTTCTAAAAGAGAGCTCGCTAGAAGAAAAAAAAAGTGAGTTTATAAGAAGTGATTAATCAAATCAATCATTGTGTTCCAGACTTGGTTTCTTTTATTTCTGTCCTCAATTTTATTTTTATGGGGTCGGTCCACTAATTTATTATTACTCTTTATTATATTTATGATGATGTTTCCAATTTGAATTTATTTATATCAATGATAATTAAAAAGCGTAATTAACGATTTACATTTTAACCTGATGCAACCGTTCAGAGTTAATTTATCCTTTGCTTTTTTTGTTTGCTTGCATCTTTAGTCAGATTCCTCTTAGATCCATACAATTCATATATGTTATTTTATTACCAAATTTTTTTTTTCCCTTGTAATTAACTATTGTGTTTATTCAACAAATTTCGCGGATTAGATAATAGGTCAAAAATGAACAGGACTACAGGAGAATTAATTGACTTACAGAGGAGGACACATTAATTGAAAACTATCTTCCTCATTTCGGTAAACCAAATCTATTAGGTGAGTAAGTGGAGCATATGATATTGAAGATTTCGTTTAGGACAAAACAATACAGAGAGGTGAAAGTGGGTCAAAGTAATTCGGTTACCAATTTGTAAACAAAGTCAACATCTTTATGTAAGCATTATTATAAAGTATTGTTCAAGAAAGTACTAGACATTCATTAGACGATGATCCAACACCTAGCATCTAGAACACCTAGTCGGAAGTGTTTGCACTATAAACTAATATATATATATATGATATTATATACATAATTATATAAAATATGTATAAGAATAATAAAAATATTAAATCAAAAACAAAACAATTAATAAAAACATTGTTTCAATTCATTTTAAATAATTTATTAAACATTTATAATTATGTTTATAGAAATAAACTTTATAAATTTTAAATTTGTACAATTAAATTTTTTAAAATATACTAAAATGATGATATTATAATTTTAGGCGGTCAAAACGGTTGTCTAGGCAGTATTATAACGCCTAGCGCCTAGACGGAACGGAAGCGGACGCCTATAATGCTTTTTCGAACACTATTATAAAGTTTTCCATTCAATAACAACATCTTCTGTGTTTATCTCGTCATCAAACTAAATAAAACATGAACATGTGGTGGGTTTAACAAATCTGTTTTCTCGAAATATTATAAAGAGGGATTATAATAATGTTCTTAAAACACAGACTCATAACCCCTAGCCACAGAGCTGTGCCTAATGCTTTGCAAAAAAGGCATTTGCCTTAGGCCACACAAAAAAAATAATTAAAGACAGGTCATATTTTTATTTGTAAACTAGATTGAACATTTTTTATGTAGTATTTTAGGAAACTTTTGGAAACAAATTTCAACATTCATATAAATTTTGTTTGTTTTTTTTCTTTTACATAAGCTATCATATCTAATATCTTACTCTTTAAAGTTTTTTTTTAAATTAATAATATTTCTTTCTTTTTATAATAAAAAAAATCTTTCTTAAAAATAAAATATGTGAAGTTTCATTTTAAAATTTTGAGCCTTTACCGACCTTGGCATTGCCTAGCCATTCGAGTTGGCACAACTCAGCAATGTTTTGAAGCAAAGGAAGATTAAATCGATAGCACAAAATAAGGGCCTAAACGATGAGGAAATTATTAAAATATACTCTCAGGCCCATCCATATCTAAAAGCCCACGTATGAAAGAAAAAAAATTGGTGGTCCAGCTGGGAACGAGCCAGCAGGCCACGGTGAATCTGAGTGGCGTCGAGCCTCACGCATTGCCCTCCAACTTCAGGAACCGTCTGTGCCGAGCCTTCGCTCAACTCACACAGATCACTCACAGCTTGGACTGGACAGCTCGGAACATTGCCACAACAGATCCGACCCGAGGACCGAGCCAGTGTTCCACCAACTTATTGTCCCCACTTGGGTCACAAGCCCTTGTTACTGAGCTCGACGTACACTTACTGCTTTAACTTCATTTATAAAGTAGAACATTTTAGAGTCAAGTAGCCGATGTGGGACAAAAGAGAAGTAAACAAACACAATGGTGTTTTTCAATGTTCTTCTGATTTTGGATTTTGCTTGTGGACATAGAACACAATGGTTTCTTCAGAGACCCCTCATTTCAGGTAAAAAAACATCATCTGGGTTTCACGAATGTAGAAAGGTGTAATTTTTTTTTTGTTTTGCTACAGAATTTTTCTTAACATCTCGAGCATGACATTTGCTTGTAGGGTAATTAGATGCTAGATACGT
The DNA here is from genome assembly GCF_000633955.1 of Camelina sativa. NCBI lineage: Eukaryota > Viridiplantae > Streptophyta > Magnoliopsida > Brassicales > Brassicaceae > Camelina > Camelina sativa. Next base: position 7,342,686 of record NC_025698.1, read on the forward strand.
ATAATCCCATTGTACATTTCAAAAATCTGATTTTGGTGTCTGTTCCAGTTGAATCTGTGCATCCAGCTTTAAGTTTTTCTACTTCACTAAAAAATTCTCTTTTCTTTTGGTTTGGTTGAACTTCTTTGTGTAGTGGGAGACTATGCTCAGACCTTGAATACTGTATGCTTGTAATTGTACGAGTGAGCAAAAGAAACTCCAGGTGTACTACATAAGCTGTTGTTTGCATTTGGTGTCCTGTGTCCATCAGATGATCAACACTTGTTGCAGATCTCTTACAAATACACGAGTTGGGTTTTTGGAGGATTCCATTGATTGAGGGGATTATAAAATTTGACTGGACCTTTTTGATGGCTGATGGACCATGTGGGATTCAGTAGCTGACAAGAACAACAAAGGAATCCACCTAACAGAGACAACCCACATGTTGCAGAAAATATATAAAATATCGCAGGAAAGTGAAACGGAAAAAAGAACTAGACAGAGACACCTCTTCTTGAACTTAACGCCTTAGATTGTGGTTTATTTCCATCTTCTTTACTGCCTGATGGAAATATGATTATTTATCTGAGGCAAAGATTTCTCACTTCAACTTGATGCGACTACTACTGGTCCAGTTTTCATAGGATTGGTTTCTTTGATAGAAGTGAAATCTTGGGTTGATTTGAGGCCGTTGTTCTTCCATGTTGATGCCCCACCTGTTCTTTTAGTACTGTGTCCTTTTTGTTTTTCTGTCATCTGAAGACAAAGGCAATCAGTCACCTTACCTGATAACTTTCAAAGATTTGGTGTTTAAGAGAGAATCTTCGGTATAAAGGTCCTAGATACAGCTAGAGGTTTATTTCTGTCTTATTTAGGAGAGATACTGGTTCTTCTGATTGCCAGATATCTTGGCTGGTTTGAGAGCTCAGGTTCATAGGTGGAATTTGAGTCCAATCAGCTTGGAGCTGCAGAGAGTGAGTTGATGTTACAGATCGTAGGACCTTACTCCAGAAAGCCAAAAAAGGTCCTTACGACTCTGTAACCTGAAAGTTTTTCCTTTTTTAAATTTGAGCTGGATATGGAGCTTTGAAGTCAAGCTTTGGAATTTAAATCTGAAGTAAGTTTTCAAAGGTGCTCTGGAGTACTAACTATCAGAAAACATTTTCAGACAGAAGCTTGGTGATGTATCTTCAATTTTTCACCAACCCATCTCATGGCTTAGCTCATGTATGCTACTCTAGTCAGATTTCGTGTAAGGTAAGACTGAGTCGTATCCTTGCCACGCCACCGTCTTCAGTCCTCTTGCATATGGACGAAAGCAATAATCTTCCCAAGCCCAAGAAAGGTTTTAGTCTGAGTGAAGATTCGAGAAACAATTTAAACAGTCTTTCTGCAGATTCTTTGTTTAGGCAGGCCAACACAGTGGGAATTATTGGAGGCGTTTCAACTGATTCCTCTCTTAAATTTGTGAAGAAACTCGTGGATGGGAGCTCAAAAGGTGGTATAAGCTCGTTACCTTTTGTGCTTTGCTCGGATCCTGCACTCAACAAGGAGCTTCTCTTATACGAGGAAAACTCGTATCCTTCTCTTTACCATAGAGCAGAGAGTACTCCGGTGGATCCAAAGCTAATTGTGGAAAATCTAAGGAACAAGAGGAGATATCTTGAGAGTTGTGGAGCTAAATTAATTGTAATGCCGTGTCATATTGCACATATATGGTATGAAGAGGTTTGTGAAGGGAGTTCAGTTCCTCTGCTTCACATGGGTGAATGCATTGCTAAAGAGCTGCAAGAGGCGAAAATGAAGCCCCTTGAAGCTAGGGATCCTCTGCGTGTAGGTGTGATGGCCACTAGCGCCACGTTATCCGCGGGGTTCTACCAGGAGAAACTCCAAAGCAATGTTAGTATTCTATTGTGTCCATGGGAGCAATTTATCTAAGAAGTGACTTTGTGAATACTTTCTTATAAATCTTGTATTAGCCATCGTATGAAGTGACTCTGTGGTTGTGGAAATGAGCAGGGATTTGAGGCGGTGCTTCCAGACAAGGCTACAATGGAGCACACAGTGATCCCGGCCTTGGAAGCAATGAAGAGAGAAGACATGGAAGGAGCACGAAACCTTCTAAGGATAGCGTTGCAGGTACTGCTGGTGCAGGCGGTAAACGTGGTGATGCTCGGATCAGATGAGATGCGTGACCTCTTGCCAGGGGATGATCCTCTGCTAAAGAAGTGTGTTGATCCAATGGAGGCATTCGCAAGGTCTGCCATCAAATGGGCAGAGAATCGATGCTCTTAAGCGATTTTGTGGTGTTGTGTGTCTATATATATGTGAAAGGGAATATAGATCAGATGAGGTGGCATTACCAAGTGTAAACCAGTGTTTACAATTACCAAAGTCTCAATATGTATTGGTCAATACAAGTGTGAACATGTCTAAAGCCAAAAAAAAAGTTTGACCATATCTTGGCTAGGATGCATTGTGTAATATCCCCTTATTATTACAGACATTTATTAGTGGAATAAAAAGATGAGTTTTGTGAAAGATTAGATGTCAGAAGGAGGATGGCCAGGCATGCTTGGACTGGTTGTGTTGTTAGGGTTCTTTTTGTCCAAAGGGTTCTTGCTCTTATATTCATTGTTGTTATCATTGTTCAATCCCAATTTGTTCTTCACTGCCTCTGATGCTTCTTGCGCCATGTTCTTCACTTTCTCCCCTTTCTGATTATTTATCAAATCAAATTTCGTAAGAAAAAGGGAAAAAAAACCAAAATTACAAACAACATGCAGAGTTGATGTGTTAGTTAACCTGCTGGAGAAAGCCTGAAGCTTGGGAAGAGTTATTGCAGTCATCCCTCTTCACCTGATACCAAACATCATTTCTCCACTTTACATTTCTTTTTTTTTTTGGTAAAATAATCACACAAGTTAACACGATCACAAAAGGTAGAAGTAAAAGCGAAATTGAAGAGAAACACTGACATGAGCTTGGCCCACGATTTGGCCGGCCCTCACACTGAATTCCTCATCCTGTCTGCTCGCCATTTCTTACTTGTTTCTTTCTACTCTCAAAACGGTTTCTTCTTTTATAATCATATCTATGTGAATGCGTCACGTTTTTCTCTTTTCTATCAATGGAGTTCCATTTTTCAAGGGGAGCCTTTTTAGCTGTTAAGATCCATCATTTTCTAAACCATGCTTGACTTTTTCACCTCCTTATTCTTGTCAACTTTTCCATTTAAGAAAAAAATAATAAACTCTTTCACAGTACAAAGTCTCGTCCATATCGATATAATCATTACGTATTACAGAGTAGGTGCCGAGACTTCTTGATGAGAGATTGTACCATACTCTTTAACATCTAACAATCAATCAGCCTCTCATCACACAAATCAAAACTTTTGCCGTTTTCAGGAGCCTTCTCAATCGCTCATGTCGTCAAATCCTTCAAAATCATTCACACCATCAGCTGCTTCATCGGCTGAGTCGTCTGCCTCTTCATCTGTCTCCATTGCTTCCTCTATTCCTTCTCCTTCTTCTTCATCACTGTCCTTGTCCTCATAGATTACGGGACCTTCATCTTCTTCTTCTTCATCCAAGTCATCCACAATCTACGATTAACACAATCAATAACAAATCAGAAACATAAAATACAATCCAAAATCCTCTTATCCATGCCAAGTGATCTCAAGACTTCCATTGTGTGTTTTTATCCCCTATGTGGTTTATGGAATCTAATGCTACCCATAGGCTAAAGACTGAAATCAAATTCCTCCACATTTCACAGTAAGACAATACATACCAAGTCCAAGCCACTTGAAACCTCTACGGCAGTATGAATAGTTGAAACCCGTGATTCAATGAGCTGCACACACAATCAAGAAATACATATCAATGATTGATCTATAGTGACTTTCTGATCTGTATCTCTGACAGATCCGCCATGGCAAGCATAAGAAAAGCAATTCCTAACCTGATACATGGTGTTTAATGCGAGCACCGATGACTCTTGGGACATAATTCCACTAGAATGAGTAAGTAACAGACTCTTTATCCACGGAAGCGTACAAGCCAAAATTGCACCTCTGTAATAAGGTATAAAAATCACCAGTTGAATACTACCTTCAGCTCATACACCCAGGAGAAAATATATACAGCATCAACTCTCACCTTGATTGTAGTATTGGTAGAAGGGAATTTAGAAGCTTGAGAACCTCAGCTGAATTCAACTTAGCAACCGAATTAGCAATCACCTGTAATGCATAGAGAGCTTGAAGAATTAACTAACAAACATACAACATCAAGATAAAGAAACAGACAGGAGATATATCAAGTGAACCTGCTCATCTCGGTTGTACAAGCAGTCTAGTAGAAGAGATCGATCATCAGCATGCAATGCTTGTCTCAGAAGAACGTTAACAGAGGCTGCAGTAGGAGGCTTATCATCACTAGGAGCAGAAGCAGCCTCACTGATAAGCTTCTCGCCGCTTAATAAGTCAAGACTCTCAAGTTTATCACCTATCGTTGGCTCATTATGAGTATCATCTACTAACACTCCATCTCTATCTTCACCAAGACCTATATATCAATCAAATATGAACCCTAATGTAAGATTGACCAGCTAAATTCATGAAAAAAAAATCTCTAAGTTTACTCTTCCAGAGCTTTGTAACCTAAAGGAAAGCTGTAAAATTTACCAGAATCGCGCGTAGAGGGTAACTCGGGTTCAGGTTCAGCTCGTTTCCTGCTCTTCTTCTTATGCTTCTTCTCTCGGGAAGGAGTATCGGCGATTTCACCTGTTGAATTCATATGAAACAAGAGAAAAGGGGTTAGCTATGTCTGAGCATAAAATTGAGCAAACTAAAAGGAGGGTATAAAATGAATCAAACCTCCACCGTCGGAGGTAAGAAGAGGCTTGAGTTTGTCCTTGGCCATGGTCGGCGATCGATGAGAGAAGCAGAGAGAGAGAGAGAGAGAGGCCGACGTGGGTTTAGTTAGGGTTCTTCTTCTTTCCAGCCGCAACAACTTCACAGTTCACACAACTAAAAAAGCTGCGGGTCGGGTCAAGTTGGGTGAACCGAACCGAAACGCTTTTTTTTATTGTTGGGCCGACTTAATCCAATAGTTGGGCTGAGTTTATCGAGTAGTCTGTTCCAATATCTCATTATATAGTCTCTTATTTATTTCCTCAAGAAAAAAGTGAAGAAAAATATTTAGTTTGGGATAAAAAATAGATGGAAGCAATGTCGTTGATACTGACACGAGCTCATTCCTAGCACCTTGCATATTAGTGGCAACTGGCAAGATCTAGGATTTGGATTTTGTTATGTTTTTGTTTTTTTTTTACTAGAAATGTATCTACTATCTACACCTTAAAATAAAATTTGGATACAGAATCCAGGATACTAGTAACATGTATTATCAAAAAGAGAAAGAAATTAAAAAAAAAAAAAAAGACAATATGTATATACATCATATACATGACAGCTAAAATAGATGATATATTTGCTTTCTTTCACCCCACTTTATTAAGGAAGATAAACTTTTTTATTTTTATTTTCAAAAGATACAGAGAATAAAGAAGCATATTTTAGGACATAAGAAATAATGTAATTTGTTAAGATTAAAAATATGACAAACACATTTATTTTTGGTCAACAAAAAGTTAATAAGGATAAATACTTTTAAAGGCCAAAAAGTTAACGTTATGGTTTTAATATGATGTGTTCTTATCTATTTTTTTAATATTAGAATATATATATTGACATATAAAAGTTACCTATAAATAATTCTTGTTACATATATTATATATATCCCAAAAGATTTAAAAAGAATTATATAAGAAGATTACCACATTATTTTTTTTTTTTAAAGCTATATAATTGTACTATTTAGTGAAGGTATATACAGAAACGAAATATGAGTAATTTGATTTTTCTATGGAGAGGGAAAAAAAAAGAAGCAAAATATCCAATCATTTATATGAATAATTTTATTTTTCGTGTGACATGTACTATATAAATATGTTGGGGCAAAAAATGAAAATAAACTTTTTGAAAGCCGTTTAAAAGGAAAGAAAAAAAAAAGGAAAGACAAAGAAAGTCAAAAAGACAAATGTGGTTAAATAGGCAAAAGGAGGAAAGTAAATGAGAGAGGGAAGGGTGGACTTATTATTACAAAGAAGGAAGGAAGGGGTATTCTTGTCATGTCTGAAATGACATCTCTCTCTCTCTCTCTCTCTCTCTCTCTCTTCTCTTTCGACGACGCCTATAAAAACAAAAGACCACCCGGACAATCTCACATTCACGCACGCGCATCATCCCCCCTCATATTTTTATTTTTCTTTTCATCTTCACCGTTTCATACGAAACTCTTTACGAGGAGCGAACCTCTCTCTCTCTCTCTCTCTCTCTCAAAGAAGAAGAAGAGAAGTCTCTTTTTATTTTTTTTTCTCTCCGGCCAGAGGTATAATAATAATAGGCTTCCGTTTCTTTTTTCTCTGATTGATTGATTCACTCGGGTTGGGTTGGGTCTCTCTCTCGATCCTGATGATGTTCTGTCGTTTTCCGTTTTTCTGGATGTGATCAGAATTTTTCTGGTCGTTAATTTCGCGTTTGGATTTTTTTTTTTTTTTGGGCGAAGTTTTCTAGAATTGCAATCGAATTGATCTGTTTTTCTTTTTTGGGCTTGAAATCTTCGGATGAATCAGAATGTTTAATCGTCGATGAGATGATTGACAAGTCTTTAGAACTGTTTGCGATAAGTAAACAGTTTCGTTTCGTTTCGTTTCTCCAATCCTTCAAATAATAATAATAATAATATTTGTTTCCTCTTCGTTTGAGTTTATTTCATCATTTTAAGAATGTAATCATCAGTGAGATTGAGTTCATATATGGTTGAGCTCCTTGCTTGTCTTGTTTCCTTTGATTTTTGCATTTGGAATGTAATTTATATTACATTGTTAAGTCTTAGGCTTTGATATGATCTTTGCAGTTTCAATTAGCTTCCCTACAGACATATCTTGATTGCAGTCTTGAATGAACACTTTTTTCTATTCCTTTCAGTGTGTGAATGTGTGTGTGTGTATCATCTTGTTGATCTTTGCAAATTCAGTTAGCTTCTATACAGAAATATCTTGATTGCAGTCTTGAATTAACACTTTTTTTTTCTATTCCTTTCAGTGTGTGTGTGTGTGTCTGATGCACAAGGAAAGAAGGAAAATGCCGGTTTCAAGCAACACACACAGGGTTTCTCCTTACCCGCTTCGCTCTTGTAGGAACAAGAAACAAAAAGAAGTCGAGTCACCTCTTGAGTTAGAGAGTGCGAGTGAATGGGAGGATGTTAGGTGTGTCATCTGTATGGAGCCTCCTCACAATGCCGTCCTCTTGCAGTGCTCTTCCTTCTCCAAAGGGTGTCGTGCTTACATGTGTGACACTAGTGCCCGTCACTCCAACTGTTTCAAGCAGTACCGCAGAAACAACACCACCAGCCGTTGTAGTGGCAAGACTCTAAACTGTCCTTACTGCAGAGGAGAGGTTCATGGGACAATGAAGTCGACTTGTGCTCGCAGATTCATGAATGCTAGGCCGAGGTGTTGTTCTGTCGACAAGTGTGATTTCTCTGGCACCTATGCTCAGCTGAAGAATCACTTGAAAACTGAGCATCCTGGTTTCACACCACCCAAGTTGGACCCTTGGGAGCAACACATGTGGGAACAATTGGAGAGAGAGGCTGAGTACATTGAAATGCTCAACGCCCGTCAGAGATGGGATGCAGAACAGAGATTGTTGGCGAGCTCCCTCCATCAGCTTCCATATCGCCATCCCATGATTGATCTCAACTTCGATTCGTTCATGCATAATCTGTTTCTTGACGTGTCCTTGGAGAGCCGTGCAACGAGCCAAGCAAGTGCTGACAATCACCCGGCTCACATGCCCCAACTGGAGTTTCATGGGACCATGTTTACCAGATGGACTCCGTGAAGATTCAAGTGCTGCGTCTATGGTGATATCTTCCAAAGTTTTGGTGTCTCTTGATTTTTTTCCATAATGTAATCTTTTTATAGCGACATAGTTCTTGTTCTAGGCATAAATTTATATTGTTTGTATTTTAGCTTCTTCTGTTAGTGAAGTATCCGTAGCTTGAGCTCATCATCTTTTACCTCTTCAAAACTTTCTGTCAATTCAAATTATTCACATTCTTGATACTCTTATATGGTTGCAACTTGCATTCTTCACAAACTACGCAGGAATATGTTATAACTTCTTAGCTCCATATTTTGTTTTCACATTTGAAATACATATATCAAAACTTCGAGAGTGTTAACCCCGAAAAAGGAAGATGAAATTCCGGTGATACATAGTGCAGAAAACATAATCAACGACTGTTTGGAACAGAACACAAGTAGCGAAGCGTGTACTCATTGGACGAACACATATCTGTCAGATCCTGGTGAGCTCTGGTGATTGCCTTCTGNGTACCCTCCATCAGCAGAATAGCACAATGTTGTAAAGCACTTTCCAGAACTTGNGCGCTGAATGGAGCTTCCGTGTGCCTTACAGATTTCCTGCACATAAATAGACAACACAAAGTTTGATCAGTTCAGAGCAGTTGAGCAGAGATTAACCAATAAACAAAAGAACGGAAGAGAGAATTTTACCTGACACCAGTGAAGTAAGAACTCCAGATGAGGACAGTTCTCAAGCAGATCAACCAAAGCTTCCATAAGCCTTTCTAAGTATTTCTGGCCGACAGAGATTGCAACAGCTTTTATGTCTGCAGGGGCTACAGCAAAGATGCATTTTTTGATGAGGCTGTCTTCGTTCAAACGCATACTCAGAGCAAGTGCTCTGCTCACTTCATCCTCCTTTATGGCAGCCTCAATAGCCTGCACAAACAACACATTAGCTTTGTTTTTCAAAACCAATAATCAGAATACAAGTCTACAACCACCACCAGCTATTTACAAAGGCTCACCTCTGGAGTAACGTCTATGTCAAGATCGGTTGGATCAAAGATGAAGGATTCATCGATTGAATAGATAAGAACCCCTTCTGTTGTTGCAGCTGCAAAGCTTCTCCCAGTTGGGGCAATGCTGAGGCTTTTTGTCCGGATAATAGGCCTGCCGCGGTTAGGCCTGGATCCAGGCAGATCGTAACCCAAATTCCCCCGAGACTGTTTATCAATGCCATTTTCTTCATCGCTGTTGTCATCATCGATCAGATCCATTGGTCCTGCTTCTGTCATCTTCTTGGAGTTCAAAAAGTCAAGAACCCCATCTAACGACAGATTATGAGATATCTGAAACCTTTTCAAAAGAACCTGAAAAGATAATATTCCAAACACTTTGACTTCAGTACACTTACAATACAAACACGAGTCTTTCAAAATCTGCATCAAACAATAATCTAGACCAAGAAAAGCTGTACTCCAAGAAGAGTTAATGAGCTAACCTGATCTGAAATGTCATACATGCAAATATATCTGCTAGTTCCTGCGGCTAGAATGTACCCTCCATCAGCAGAATAGCACAATGTTGTAAAGCACTTTCCAGAACTTGAATTAGCTGCAGACCGACGGTCAGTCATAACCCGACCTCCAGCGATATCTCTCCGCCCCTCTATGGTGTACATCAACACACCTTCAATGGTGTCCCAGAAATGGATCTGCCCATCTAGCGTACTCGAGGCTAATTGCTTCCCATCAGGACGGTAGGCAACAGTTAGAACATCGTGGTTGTGTTGAAACGTCTCCACAGTGCCTTTGCTAGCAAACACATCCCATAACCGAACCGTGTTGTCCCAGGAGGATGAAGCTAAAATTTGCTGCCGGGAAAGAAAGATATGAACTAAATAAGGCATGGAAGTTATAATACCATAAGCCAGAAGTATACATAACTCCTATAAGTTACACGTCATTAGCTAATATTCACATAACTGTTTATGGCCAAGCAACAAAATATATTTCGCCAAAACATGAGACTATTACAGTATATTTACCGTTAAGGGTGAAAACATCAAGCCATGAACGGGAGCCTCATGCCCACTCAGAATATCCTTTATTTGCCCAGNTTTTTCAAAACCAATAATCAGAATACAAGTCTACAACCACCACCAGCTATTTACAAAGGCTCACCTCTGGAGTAACGTCTATGTCAAGATCGGTTGGATCAAAGATGAAGGATTCATCGATTGAATAGATAAGAACCCCTTCTGTTGTTGCAGCTGCAAAGCTTCTCCCAGTTGGGGCAATGCTGAGGCTTTTTGTCCGGATAATAGGCCTGCCGCGGTTAGGCCTGGATCCAGGCAGATCGTAACCCAAATTCCCCCGAGACTGTTTATCAATGCCATTTTCTTCATCGCTGTTGTCATCATCGATCAGATCCATTGGTCCTGCTTCTGTCATCTTCTTGGAGTTCAAAAAGTCAAGAACCCCATCTAACGACAGATTATGAGATATCTGAAACCTTTTCAAAAGAACCTGAAAAGATAATATTCCAAACACTTTGACTTCAGTACACTTACAATACAAACACGAGTCTTTCAAAATCTGCATCAAACAATAATCTAGACCAAGAAAAGCTGTACTCCAAGAAGAGTTAATGAGCTAACCTGATCTGAAATGTCATACATGCAAATATATCTGCTAGTTCCTGCGGCTAGAATGTACCCTCCATCAGCAGAATAGCACAATGTTGTAAAGCACTTTCCAGAACTTGAATTAGCTGCAGACCGACGGTCAGTCATAACCCGACCTCCAGCGATATCTCTCCGCCCCTCTATGGTGTACATCAACACACCTTCAATGGTGTCCCAGAAATGGATCTGCCCATCTAGCGTACTCGAGGCTAATTGCTTCCCATCAGGACGGTAGGCAACAGTTAGAACATCGTGGTTGTGTTGAAACGTCTCCACAGTGCCTTTGCTAGCAAACACATCCCATAACCGAACCGTGTTGTCCCAGGAGGATGAAGCTAAAATTTGCTGCCGGGAAAGAAAGATATGAACTAAATAAGGCATGGAAGTTATAATACCATAAGCCAGAAGTATACATAACTCCTATAAGTTACACGTCATTAGCTAATATTCACATAACTGTTTATGGCCAAGCAACAAAATATATTTCGCCAAAACATGAGACTATTATAGTATATTTACCGTTAAGGGTGAAAACATCAAGCCATGAACGGGAGCCTCATGCCCACTCAGAATATCCTTTATTTGCCCAGTCTTCTTGGACCATACAAAAATCTGCACATAGTCAAGTATAAAATTATCAACTTCACCCAAAAAAAACTGCGATTCAGTATTTCTGAGTATGTGACTAGAATCAGTAGGCCTAAGTTTAAATACCTCGAATGAATCTAAGGTCCCAGCACAGACGACATCACCACTAGGATCTGCTGTTAAGGAAACAAACTGCCGGGGTGTAGGGGTTGTGTATGTCTTGTAGTTTTTGTATCTTTTAAAATCCCAAGCACGAACAGTGCCGTCCAGAGATGCGCTTAAGAGGGAGTGGTTGTCAGCCATAAAATGAAGAGCAGTCACTGCGTTAGTATGCTCGGTGAATGTGATGAAACATGATCCTGACATAACATTCCAAACCTGAAAAATGCGACATTACAAAACATCGGCTGGTTAAATTCAGAAACAGATGAGAACGATATAAGATGAAATCAGTTAGGTCTTTGAGATTTTAATACCTTGACTTTGTTGTCATCAGCACCAGTTGCCAAGAATTGTGAGTCGGGTGAGTAAGTGACACAGTTGACATCAAAATAGTGTCCTTGTTGCTTCAGTATATAGCTTTCAGATCGCCACTCCCAGACTAACAGTTGCCCGAGTTTGGCGCAACCAAAGGTCAGCCAATTACCACGCTCATTAAAGACAGCTGTTGTTAGCTTCTCCCTTGAAATAGACAGCAGATGGATACAGATGAAATCTGGCATCTGATAAAGCCCGAAAACACCGTTTGAGAATCCCACCACAACCATGTCGAGCCCCTGATGATAGTCGCAAGCTGTCACCTTTGCTGATGCCTGATTAAACCCATCCTTCCTCAACAAAACCCATTTCCCTCTGTGCATATACTCTTCATCATCTCCTCCTTCTCCATCTGAATCACGATCTTTACCATCATACTCTTTTCTTTTTTTAAGATCAGTACCTGTACCAACGCCATCCACCATCACCTCATCAGCCCTCTCTGGAGTATCAGGTGAGGGTGGCTCAGAGTGGCCATCTTCTGATTCATGCATTTTAACATCCTCTCCAGTATAGCCCCAACTAAAAATGAAACCGTCCCGTGCAATAGTGAAAGCCCTGTTGACCTTGTTAGTCAATTTATCAACACCAAAGAAGCAACCCACAACAGAATCTCTATGACCGAGAAACAAAAAGGGCTTATTCAAGGCACCCTTGAGCTTTCTAACACAAAACAACCTAGCTGCTAAATCCTTTGAGCCAACGAGCAAATAATCAGAATCCAAGCTCCACTCCAAGGAAACAACTTTATCATCAGAATTAGCAAAAGTCCTAACCAGCTCAAAGGCGAAAACAGCTCGCCTGAAACCAGGTGAACGCCATATCTGAACCAACTTACCAATTCCAACAGCGAAAAACTTACCATCAGGGCTAAACTTCAAGGCGCCGACTTTATCCTTAAAGGTTATTCTATGAAGAATCACCCGTCGAGGCAAGTTGATGAAAATGCATCGATCTTCTTCATCGACGGCGAGTAGGAAAGTTCCGTCAGGTGAGGCAGCGATGCGACATATGTTGGTTGAGGTATTGACCGGAATAGTAACGGTATGGTGCTTGTTGAGGTCGGTGACGGAGACACGATTACCGACCGGTGATATTAGCTGAGTATTCTGAGTGATGACGGCGTTCCCGCCTCTGTAAGGAGCAGCAAGAAGGTTCTGTAGGCGGTAATCCATGGCGTTTGGATCCTCACCTCAACAAGTGTGAAGACAAATTTGACAAGGTGGACGACCGGAGGCGAAGATTTACGGCGTTAGGGTTTAACGAGGGCTTCTATAAAATCTCTCTTTTATAAGTTCTGATTTAAATCCCTAGTTTTGTAAATTACCATTATACCATCGTCGTTACATTAGGAAAATGTGAAACGATGGGCATAACTGGAATTTTCAACTTATAAAGAGGCCAAAAAAATATAAAAGAAAAAAAGTTAAGGATCTTAGTTCGGGAGATTTGAACCCGACGTGAATCGAACACGCAACCTTCTGATCTGGAGTCAGACGCGCTACCATTGCGCCACGGATCCTCGGTACTTAAAGCCTCATCTATAAATAATTAAATTAGGTTCAACTTAATAGTAATGCGAATTTTGAAAGAACATTATTTACACACAAGTTATGCTTTTCTTTTCTTCTACACAAAACAAAACTTAACAAAGTTGATATCAACACACAATATATGAAAATTCTAGTCTTGTGATATATTTAGTTAAAGTGAATGTTTCAGAAAGAGAATAAGGTGAGCCATGAGCAGTTGAGCACAATGAATAAGCTCTTTATTATACATTTTCTTGAAAGGTTGCATATCCGTTAGAACCATGACATTGAGCATGTTTGTTATGTTGCCGCTGCGTCTCCTTCCGGCGGCCAAAATTTTAATGTCACTATGGCCAAATAAATGTGAAAATTGCCGCTGCGACTACTTTTACAGAGATTTTCGGTATATCATGTCTCGCCATGAAAAACAGGCGATAGTCTTAACTGCCTGCGACTTGTTTTAACAGAAGCGGTGGCTTGTTTAAACAGAAGGAGCGACTCATTGCAAAGATTTAAACTCCGGCAACCTTTATTTTTTTAGTCGCAGGATGTGATTGCTGCGGCAACTTAACGAACATGCACATTCTCTCTGTATTAAGTTATGCTTTTGGGGTAAATTGTTAAGTTATNTCGGCTGGTTAAATTCAGAAACAGATGAGAACGATATAAGATGAAATCAGTTAGGTCTTTGAGATTTTAATACCTTGACTTTGTTGTCATCAGCACCAGTTGCCAAGAATTGTGAGTCGGGTGAGTAAGTGACACAGTTGACATCAAAATAGTGTCCTTGTTGCTTCAGTATATAGCTTTCAGATCGCCACTCCCAGACTAACAGTTGCCCGAGTTTGGCGCAACCAAAGGTCAGCCAATTACCACGCTCATTAAAGACAGCTGTTGTTAGCTTCTCCCTTGAAATAGACAGCAGATGGATACAGATGAAATCTGGCATCTGATAAAGCCCGAAAACACCGTTTGAGAATCCCACCACAACCATGTCGAGCCCCTGATGATAGTCGCAAGCTGTCACCTTTGCTGATGCCTGATTAAACCCATCCTTCCTCAACAAAACCCATTTCCCTCTGTGCATATACTCTTCATCATCTCCTCCTTCTCCATCTGAATCACGATCTTTACCATCATACTCTTTTCTTTTTTTAAGATCAGTACCTGTACCAACGCCATCCACCATCACCTCATCAGCCCTCTCTGGAGTATCAGGTGAGGGTGGCTCAGAGTGGCCATCTTCTGATTCATGCATTTTAACATCCTCTCCAGTATAGCCCCAACTAAAAATGAAACCGTCCCGTGCAATAGTGAAAGCCCTGTTGACCTTGTTAGTCAATTTATCAACACCAAAGAAGCAACCCACAACAGAATCTCTATGACCGAGAAACAAAAAGGGCTTATTCAAGGCACCCTTGAGCTTTCTAACACAAAACAACCTAGCTGCTAAATCCTTTGAGCCAACGAGCAAATAATCAGAATCCAAGCTCCACTCCAAGGAAACAACTTTATCATCAGAATTAGCAAAAGTCCTAACCAGCTCAAAGGCGAAAACAGCTCGCCTGAAACCAGGTGAACGCCATATCTGAACCAACTTACCAATTCCAACAGCGAAAAACTTACCATCAGGGCTAAACTTCAAGGCGCCGACTTTATCCTTAAAGGTTATTCTATGAAGAATCACCCGTCGAGGCAAGTTGATGAAAATGCATCGATCTTCTTCATCGACGGCGAGTAGGAAAGTTCCGTCAGGTGAGGCAGCGATGCGACATATGTTGGTTGAGGTATTGACCGGAATAGTAACGGTATGGTGCTTGTTGAGGTCGGTGACGGAGACACGATTACCGACCGGTGATATTAGCTGAGTATTCTGAGTGATGACGGCGTTACCGCCTCTGTAAGGAGCAGCAAGAAGGTTCTGTAGGCGGTAATCCATGGCGTTTGGATCCTCACCTCAACAAGTGTGAAGACAAATTTGACAAGGTGGACGACCGGAGGCGAAGATTTACGGCGTTAGGGTTTAACGAGGGCTTCTATAAAATCTCTCTTTTATAAGTTCTGATTTAAATCCCTAGTTTTGTAAATTACCATTATACCATCGTCGTTACATTAGGAAAATGTGAAACGATGGGCATAACTGGAATTTTCAACTTATAAAGAGGCCAAAAAAATATAAAAGAAAAAAAGTTAAGGATCTTAGTTCGGGAGATTTGAACCCGACGTGAATCGAACACGCAACCTTCTGATCTGGAGTCAGACGCGCTACCATTGCGCCACGGATCCTCGGTACTTAAAGCCTCATCTATAAATAATTAAATTAGGTTCAACTTAATAGTAATGCGAATTTTGAAAGAACATTATTTACACACAAGTTATGCTTTTCTTTTCTTCTACACAAAACAAAACTTAACAAAGTTGATATCAACACACAATATATGAAAATTCTAGTCTTGTGATATATTTAGTTAAAGTGAATGTTTCAGAAAGAGAATAAGGTGAGCCATGAGCAGTTGAGCACAATGAATAAGCTCTTTATTATACATTTTCTTGAAAGGTTGCATATCCGTTAGAACCATGACATTCAGCATGTTTGTTATGTTGCCGCTGCGTCTCCTTCCGGCGGCCAAAATTTTAATGTCACTATGGCCAAATAAATGTGAAAATTGCCGCTGCGACTACTTTTACAGAGATTTTCGGTATATCATGTCTCGCCATGAAAAACAGGCGATAGTCTTAACTGCCTGCGACTTGTTTTAACAGAAGCGGTGGCTTGTTTAAACAGAAGGAGCGACTCATTGCAAAGATTTAAACTCCGGCAACCTTTATTTTTTTAGTCGCAGGATGTGATTGCTGCGGCAACTTAACGAACATGCACATTCTCTCTGTATTAAGTTATGCTTTTGGGGTAAATTGTTAAGTTATGCTTTATATGACTTTCATTGTTAAGAAGACTATTTCGAACAAAACATACATCATCTTTGGGTTCAAATACCAAAAAATACAAAACATAATCTGTGTTCTGCAAAGACTACATAGTTTGCGTATGATCGTGAATTCGTGATCATCACTTGAAAGAATTTTTTTGGTTCCTTTTGTTGATAAATCACTCACTCTCTTGTAGTATTCACGTCCCCGTCCCCTGCTTTTGTTTTCTCATTGGGGTAAATCTGCAGGTTTTTTATAAAGTTAAGATGATTAGTATGTGAATCATCTTTTACAAAGTTGAGATTCATTTCAAGAATCTATAACAAAACCTGGTTGCCTTTCTCTTCGTTAAGACTGACTGTACGGACTTTGAGCTCGCCTCTGCTCGTCGTTAACTCGTCTAAAATCTCGGCATCGCCTTCTTGTACGCCTCCCTTAGAGTCATTAGACTGTAAAACAAGGTTAGTTCGACATATTGAAATGTTTTAAATCCCCTAAAAATGTATAAAAATATATATAGAGATATGGACTCACTCGAAAAGACAGTTCGAGAGGGTTTCTTCTAGGAGTGCCGGGGATTTCCTCGTACTCGGCAGCATCGAGTTCTTGGAGATAGGCCGGGTTAAAGAGCTTCGGAAGAATATACTGTCTGATGGCTATCAAGAGGAAGAAAGGAACCGGGAACANTGAAATAGACAGCAGATGGATACAGATGAAATCTGGCATCTGATAAAGCCCGAAAACACCGTTTGAGAATCCCACCACAACCATGTCGAGCCCCTGATGATAGTCGCAAGCTGTCACCTTTGCTGATGCCTGATTAAACCCATCCTTCCTCAACAAAACCCATTTCCCTCTGTGCATATACTCTTCATCATCTCCTCCTTCTCCATCTGAATCACGATCTTTACCATCATACTCTTTTCTTTTTTTAAGATCAGTACCTGTACCAACGCCATCCACCATCACCTCATCAGCCCTCTCTGGAGTATCAGGTGAGGGTGGCTCAGAGTGGCCATCTTCTGATTCATGCATTTTAACATCCTCTCCAGTATAGCCCCAACTAAAAATGAAACCGTCCCGTGCAATAGTGAAAGCCCTGTTGACCTTGTTAGTCAATTTATCAACACCAAAGAAGCAACCCACAACAGAATCTCTATGACCGAGAAACAAAAAGGGCTTATTCAAGGCACCCTTGAGCTTTCTAACACAAAACAACCTAGCTGCTAAATCCTTTGAGCCAACGAGCAAATAATCAGAATCCAAGCTCCACTCCAAGGAAACAACTTTATCATCAGAATTAGCAAAAGTCCTAACCAGCTCAAAGGCGAAAACAGCTCGCCTGAAACCAGGTGAACGCCATATCTGAACCAACTTACCAATTCCAACAGCGAAAAACTTACCATCAGGGCTAAACTTCAAGGCGCCGACTTTATCCTTAAAGGTTATTCTATGAAGAATCACCCGTCGAGGCAAGTTGATGAAAATGCATCGATCTTCTTCATCGACGGCGAGTAGGAAAGTTCCGTCAGGTGAGGCAGCGATGCGACATATGTTGGTTGAGGTATTGACCGGAATAGTAACGGTATGGTGCTTGTTGAGGTCGGTGACGGAGACACGATTACCGACCGGTGATATTAGCTGAGTATTCTGAGTGATGACGGCGTTACCGCCTCTGTAAGGAGCAGCAAGAAGGTTCTGTAGGCGGTAATCCATGGCGTTTGGATCCTCACCTCAACAAGTGTGAAGACAAATTTGACAAGGTGGACGACCGGAGGCGAAGATTTACGGCGTTAGGGTTTAACGAGGGCTTCTATAAAATCTCTCTTTTATAAGTTCTGATTTAAATCCCTAGTTTTGTAAATTACCATTATACCATCGTCGTTACATTAGGAAAATGTGAAACGATGGGCATAACTGGAATTTTCAACTTATAAAGAGGCCAAAAAAATATAAAAGAAAAAAAGTTAAGGATCTTAGTTCGGGAGATTTGAACCCGACGTGAATCGAACACGCAACCTTCTGATCTGGAGTCAGACGCGCTACCATTGCGCCACGGATCCTCGGTACTTAAAGCCTCATCTATAAATAATTAAATTAGGTTCAACTTAATAGTAATGCGAATTTTGAAAGAACATTATTTACACACAAGTTATGCTTTTCTTTTCTTCTACACAAAACAAAACTTAACAAAGTTGATATCAACACACAATATATGAAAATTCTAGTCTTGTGATATATTTAGTTAAAGTGAATGTTTCAGAAAGAGAATAAGGTGAGCCATGAGCAGTTGAGCACAATGAATAAGCTCTTTATTATACATTTTCTTGAAAGGTTGCATATCCGTTAGAACCATGACATTCAGCATGTTTGTTATGTTGCCGCTGCGTCTCCTTCCGGCGGCCAAAATTTTAATGTCACTATGGCCAAATAAATGTGAAAATTGCCGCTGCGACTACTTTTACAGAGATTTTCGGTATATCATGTCTCGCCATGAAAAACAGGCGATAGTCTTAACTGCCTGCGACTTGTTTTAACAGAAGCGGTGGCTTGTTTAAACAGAAGGAGCGACTCATTGCAAAGATTTAAACTCCGGCAACCTTTATTTTTTTAGTCGCAGGATGTGATTGCTGCGGCAACTTAACGAACATGCACATTCTCTCTGTATTAAGTTATGCTTTTGGGGTAAATTGTTAAGTTATGCTTTATATGACTTTCATTGTTAAGAAGACTATTTCGAACAAAACATACATCATCTTTGGGTTCAAATACCAAAAAATACAAAACATAATCTGTGTTCTGCAAAGACTACATAGTTTGCGTATGATCGTGAATTCGTGATCATCACTTGAAAGAATTTTTTTGGTTCCTTTTGTTGATAAATCACTCACTCTCTTGTAGTATTCACGTCCCCGTCCCCTGCTTTTGTTTTCTCATTGGGGTAAATCTGCAGGTTTTTTATAAAGTTAAGATGATTAGTATGTGAATCATCTTTTACAAAGTTGAGATTCATTTCAAGAATCTATAACAAAACCTGGTTGCCTTTCTCTTCGTTAAGACTGACTGTACGGACTTTGAGCTCGCCTCTGCTCGTCGTTAACTCGTCTAAAATCTCGGCATCGCCTTCTTGTACGCCTCCCTTAGAGTCATTAGACTGTAAAACAAGGTTAGTTCGACATATTGAAATGTTTTAAATCCCCTAAAAATGTATAAAAATATATATAGAGATATGGACTCACTCGAAAAGACAGTTCGAGAGGGTTTCTTCTAGGAGTGCCGGGGATTTCCTCGTACTCGGCAGCATCGAGTTCTTGGAGATAGGCCGGGTTAAAGAGCTTCGGAAGAATATACTGTCTGATGGCTATCAAGAGGAAGAAAGGAACCGGGAACATGATTCCAGCCACGGGAATCCACGTCACTCCGTAGCACAGCCCAAAGTAGAACATCTGCAACAATGTGAACGTAGCCATTGACTTGTATGGAACTTTCTCCACGAACGACGCGTGCGCTCCTTCCAAGACCCTGACAACAACAATCACGTAATGAGTCTTTGTAAGAAATCTGAATAATCAAAAAAAGAAACAGAGCATTTTCAGAGCATATACTTGAATCTCCGGTTTGTTGGGACAAAAAGAAGCATTGTGCGTTCGAAAAATTGATTTCCCGGGAGGCTATCGATGGCCATGTAAGCGAAATATCCCCATAGAAGTGAGGTTGGTATGCGCTTGATGGCTGGCATTGCCAACACTGCACCTGCCACCAGTAGTGACTGCAAAAGGTTACTCACTCTCTGCTCGTTGACTCGAACAGGCAAGCAAGCGTCAAGGTGCTTCTCTGGATCGAAACCACTGTCTTCGTTCCTCTCTCCTTCTACCTCATTGCACTTCATTACTGCTTCTTTAAGATCTTGCAGCTCAATTATCACTGTTGGGTCTGTCTGAGCCTGCTTTTAAAAAAAAACAAAAGCTTATGGTTCTGAATCTTGTTTTTTCTTTTATTGGAACACTAGATTAAGAGTATACAACTTACAAGTGGGCTTTTGTCCATTTCTATGAAGACTTCTTGCATGTTCTCGTACACTTGGGTTGAAGTTTCTCTCTTCCTGATGCTTTCTTTGGCTGTCTTTACCATCTTCCTCCGTATCAACTGAAACCAAACAGATTCTTTAGGAGGACCGTTCTTAATATTGAGTGTTGATTAACAATGTATCGAAGAAAACCTGTCGTTTGAGAACAGCAAGGCTTTTCGTATGCATAGGAGATTGAGGGAGGACTCCGTTGGAAGGAGGCAGACCGAGCAATCCACAGATCAACGTCTAAAAAACATACAGTTTCGAGATTTTAACCAGAGATTCAATGTTGTGAAAGGTGAGCTTGAAGAAAGAAATAAAGGAGTTTGAATGATTATACCATGACCCCCAACAAGAGAATGTCGTAATGATACGCAGAAGGGTTCTTGAGGTTGAACTCCTTCTGCTGTGCGAGCTGTGAGGCAACACTGTGGTCAAAGAAGTAGAGCCCTGCGATCATCAATGCGGGTATAAATGCCGCGAATATGTAACCTGGAGAGACTTTCCCCATGTCCTGTACAGATCAAATCCAGGTATATATTGAAACTTTAGAATAGGCTCAAATGATGAAATCAAGATCTTAAATGTAGTGTGTTTGTGTTGTAACCTTGATGACAGTCCAATGTGATAAAGAAGCAGAGTCCCATGGAAGAGGACTAAAGAGTCTTCTCGGGACACCAGAGGGGAGTTTTGATGGTGTACTGAAGGACAATGCTGTCCAAACCACAACCATCAAAGGAACTCCATAGTCTGCAATGAAGCTTCTGATCCATCCTTTTTCCAAGAAACAAAGCGTTAAGGCCAACCATTGATTGTAAACAGAAATAAACACAAAATGCATGACAAGATAAATCTCTCTTACCACTTCCGTATCGCCAAGACCTAGCTTTTCTGCTCTTCAAAGCGGTGTAGAGTAGGCCAAAAGTGAAAATGATACCGAGAAGTCCATTTGTATATAGCCACTCAAAATGATACTTTTCAAGTTTTGGGTCTTCATCCTTTGGCATGCCAAATTCACTCACCATTCCCTGCCAATTTCATTTGAAACAAGTATATTATATAAGCGTTGACTTATCATCACAATTCAGAGGTGGTTGAGCTTCATGGTCTTTATTATACCTTAATGGCTTGTTGGATGAACAGAACTGAGATCAACATACCAAACAGCTCACCAGCGATCCTCGTAAACCGGTTAATGATATCAGCCGCATTGAGGATAGCCATTAGGAACAGTAACAGAGCCGTCCACACACATACCCTTCAATTGAACAACCAATAAACCATAAAGCAAAACCACAACTTATAAAATAAAAAAGAGAAGAGAAGAGTGTTTTTGGAGGAATTTAATTACCAAGCAGCCCAAGCTAAGTAGAGTTGTTTTCCTAGTTCTGGTCTTCCAATAGCGAAGTTGTACAAGTAAACGTACATTAAGACAGTTGGTTCTGCAACTCCAAGTATCAACAATGGTTGTCCTCCCAATATTGAGTGTATCACTCCACATAACGCCGTTGATGCTAATGTTTCTACTGTGCTCAACGCTCCTTCTATAACCACCTCAAAATATAATTTAAAACAAATTCAGAAAATGAAAAAAAGTAAAAACCCTCCCATAAAAGACCAACCGTGTAAAACTTGAAGACTTTCCACCAAATAAACGTGAACACACAAGCCGTATAGAAATTGAAGAAATTAAAAGGTGAAAAATTCAAAGAAATAGACCTGTGTCACGGCTGAGCTGCTCCCCGAAGGCTATAACCGGAAGGGCAGAGGCGAAAAAAATATATGTCGTCGGTGCTAATATCCTGAAAAACCTCCAAGAATAAAGAAGTTACAGTTGTGTTCTGGTTTTGGTGTCAAAAAGTAATATAATTATGAGTGAAGTCAGTACCCAAAACCAGAACGAAGACCAGAGACCCAGTCTTGCTTGTAACACAAGGCTCTTCCTCTAAGATCTGCTACAATACCTCGAAACAGCATCTTGGAGCTATCCGCTCTTCCTTTCTCCATATTTTTTTGAATCACTCGGAGACTCCGGAACTCGTCGCTCTGTTCAGATTCGGTCCACTCTTTTTATGACCTAAACTACAAAAGGAAGAAGCTATATATTAATGTATAACAACATCTAGCAATGGCTTTAAGTCTCGCATTTTAGCTGACTACATTTCTTAATAAAATCAATACTATTTATTTTATATACATATTTCTACATTTGTGACGATTCCAGTCTTTTTCCACCAACTATTAAAGAAGAACTTCGTAGCTGTTTTATCTTTTGTTACTAAGTAGCGATGTCAGTTTCATATGCTTTAAATAAGTATAGGAAAACGCAGTGTGCCAAATTAAACCAAATTAGAGAAACATCACAAACGCACAAAACAAGCAAAAAGTAATGAAAATTTTCTTTCTATGACAAAGATCTAAGTCTCCTCGTCTCCTTTCTCATAAAGTGAACTTTGAAATCGCATATGCACCCACAAAAAAAAAAAAAAAAAAATACTAGTAAAAAAAGAATCCAACGTTTCCAATCAACTCCATTAATTAATATCCGTCGTAATTTGAATCTACCCCTTTTTCTTCATAGACCAAAAAAAAATCATATAGGTTTGACATCGAAATTATTACAAGTTGCAATTTCTTTCACAAATCTAACCCCAAAAAAAAAAGAAATCAGAGAAAGAAAGGATTAAAACAAAAAAGAAAAAAATCAGACAAAAGGGGTAATCTATATATTAAAATGCAATATAAGTCAAGAACGTGGAGTCGTGAGGAGGAGGAGCAAACTACCGGCGACCAAAGAGAAAGAAGAGAATCACTGGAGGAGGAGCCGACGTAACAATTGTGTAGCGATTTATAGGGTTTAATGGAGGGATAGGTCAAAGAGACGACGAGGCAACAACAACAACGGTACTAGCAAATATAAAGAGAGAGAGAGAGAGACAGGGCCCACTTATACACGTATTTATGTTGGGCCTACGTCCACGTGTATGTAAAAGAGGGGTTGATTCTGTAATCTGTGATCTTGACGCTTTAACAATTAACACACTCTCTTTCTGTTCTTTTCCCATGAGACAGTGACAAATAGATGAAGACTTCTCTCTTTTATTTATTTAATTTAATAATAACAATTATTGTTGATAATTTTTTTTTTTAAAGTTATAGTATCCTTTTGTATTATATTGTTTCCTAAATTCTTCTTCTTTAGACTTCATATGTTTAAAACATACCTAAACGAGCATATATATATATTTTTTTTTTACTCTTTAGAAATTGTATTATTCTTCCATATTGTTAGTTTTTCATTATTCTTCACCCATATACTGTATAGTTAAAAAAAATAAAATGTTACAACATATCACATATGTGTGATAAGTTTGTATATACTGTACGTAAGAAAATATATAGTTACGTGCAGTTGAACTTGGAGTGATTAATTGGATATGTTTATGTGTGTAGAAATGGGCATGCATACACATTTTGATATAGTTTGCATAACCAAAAATTCATTGCTGACGTAAGGAATAATGCACACATATATGCATCATCACTCCACGCCTGTGGCACTTTGCCCGTGCAAATGCCCTTATTGTGCCAGAATCTTCGATTTGGTCATATTGCGTGTGTGTATATATAATGTATTAATTTCATCCCAACTGTTCGTTCGGTAGCCTCTGATTAAATGCCCAATCAAATATACTGAAATAAGTTTAATTTATTTTTAAAAGTATAAAAAGGGACTATATGCATGTTATTGTGAACCCAGTTCTAAGATCTGAGTAAAGTTTGCCATTCTTTAAACTAAACACGCTATATACTTAGCTAGATGATAGTATTTGATGTTATCAGAAACTATAAGAATTGAATAATGAAATAATTAAGTGGTATGATATAGATCATAGTCATACTCCCAATTTGAAAAAGAAAAAAAATAATAAATAAATCTATCTTTGAAAGGACACGGGATTCTAAACGCCGTACCATGAGTTTCGACTAGTATTTTTTTATACTAGTATTGATGAATCATTGAGTCAAACACTCAAACATCATAATCATATTTTATACGTTATCCAATATTAGTTTCTTCATATACAGTGTATTTATCTATCGGACGGAAAAAAATACGTGTATTTGTCAGTCTCAAAATATAAAAATGTCTTTTACCAAAAATGGTTGATACAAAAGAAAAAGGAATAAAATTATGGGTTAGGTTGAAGCTCTCGCAAAAAAAACTCTTCAATCCTACCTAAGCTGACCAAAATTATTTACTGGGGGGGACTTGAAGAGTTATATTAAAATATCTGCTGGTTAAGTAATAAGTTCAAAGTTATGGGGCCATATCATAAATAATACTAATATAAGCCTTTACTCGTAAATATCGAAAGGTTTATTTCTTTCTAATTACAGAGCGTAACTACCATCGTCGTCTCCGCGAGTTCTTCTCTGCTGCTTAAGGCCAAAGAAAAAAAATAAAAGTTTCTCCTTTTATCATTCCTCCTCCTTCTCTCACTTTTCTCTTTCCAATTTTTTTTTTTTTGATAACTGCGATCCTCGACAAGAAGATTTCTCAAGCATATCATAGTCATACATTCGTACAGATCAATTCACTCATAACACAATCTTGTCGCGAATCGAAAACGATTTATAATAATCTGGTATGCTTTCATATTTTAAGCGGAGATCGATTAAACGAGCAAATCGTCTGATTGATTAGATTTTTGTTGGTTTGTTAGTGAAATATATACAAAGAGAAGATGGGTGCTCCGTTAGTGTGCCACGGGCATTCTCGTCCCGTCGTCGATTTGGCTTATAGTCCGGTGACTCCAGATGGGTTCTTTCTCATTAGCGCAAGCAAAGGTATGATCTTTTGATATGGATGATTCAACTCTTGATCGCTTTGTATTTATTCATCTTTACATGGAACTGCGGCTATCTTGGATTATGAATATATATGATTTGCATAGCGGATGTGCTTTGAAGAATTGGTTTGGCTGCACCTCTTGTTAATTCTCGTGTGTTTTGATTTAATCTAGCTGAGTCGTCTTATTTATGGCTTTTGGTTATTCAGATTCGAACCCGATGTTGAGGAATGGGGAGACTGGTGACTGGATTGGGACTTTTGAAGGACATAAGGGAGCAGTTTGGAGTTGCAGCCTTGACAAGAATGCTACGCGTGCTGCCTCAGCTTCTGCAGATTTCACTGCGTATGTTGTTCTTTTTTATGCTTACAGCTAAATTTATTAGGAATTATTAAGACTGTTTCTTTGTAACTACATTACACATTTCAGGAAGATATGGAATGCATTGACAGGAGATGAATTACACTCCTTTGAACACAAGCACATTGTCCGTGCATGTGCCTTTTCAGAGGTATGCCTGGTTTCTTTTCCAAACAAAGAGTTATTTTGATCACTTTGCCAAGTTTTCTGTATACAAAAGGGTGGGATATAGGATTTGATGGTCTAGAATCGTTGGTGTAGTTTGTGTTTCTATTGTGTTATAAATCATAATGCACAACTAATTAATTACATTCTAGGACACTCACCTTTTACTCACTGGTGGAATGGAGAAAATTGTTCGGATATTCGATTTGAATCGGCTAGACGCACCGCCAAAAGAAATTGGAAATTCCCCTGGTTTAATCAGAACCGTTGAATGGCTTCATAGTGATAATACTATCTTAAGCTCTTGCACAGATACTGGTGACATTAGGTATGTCATCATATCATCCCTGGGTTTAGACTCAGTCCTTTAGTATTCTTGGTTTCATTGTCCTTTTTGTCATATGCTTTATGTAGGTTATGGGACATAAGAAGTGACAAGATTGTTCAGACATTAGAAACAAAGTTCCCAGTTACTAGTGCTGAAGTAAGTCGGGATGGGAGATATATAACTACTGCTGATGGATCTAGTGTTAAATTTTGGGATGCCAATAAGTAAGTTTCAGATGAATATAATGCAGCCTCTGTTACAGTTTTATTGTTTTTCATTGTCTCCTTTGATGTTAGAGCTTTTCTCCTGCTCTCCTAGTTTTGGATTGCTGAAGAGCTATGACATGCCTTGCAACGTTGAATCGGCATCCTTAGAACCAAAACATGAAAACACTTTCATAGCTGGAGGAGAAGATATGTGGGTGCATAGGTTTGATTTCCAGACTGGAGAAGAGATTGGTAAGTTTCTAGAGTAATTAATTGGGATTCATTTTTAGGAATCTGTTGTATCCCTTTTAAAGCCAATGCGGTGAATGCAGGGTGTAACAAGGGTCACCACGGACCAGTCCACTGCGTGAGGTATGCGCCAGGAGGGGAGTCATACACGTCAGGTTCAGAAGATGGGACGGTCAGAATATGGGTGGTGGGTTCGGTGAACCATGAGGAGAGCAATCCGAGTGGTCACGTGAAGCTTGTGGCAGAGGAGGTTGTGCGTAAAGCTGAAAGCCTGCGAATCAGTGAGAAAACCGTAGAAGCGAAATGAAAACATCGTTAGCTAATCCCACATAGATTCATAGTTGGTTTTGCATGACTAAAAGATGTGACTGATGGTTTTGCCTTTTAAAAGTATGTAAGGCACAATAAAACGAACATCATCTTCAACTCTATTTGAGTGGATAGTGAATCTAATCAAAATTTTGACAAGAAACTTGTATCATTGTCAAAAGGAAAAAGAAAAAAATTAGTCTTTCAGATATGCAACTTGGTCAAATCACAGAAAGGCTGCAATTTTTGCAAAGTGGTTTTATACAGCCCAGTTGAAATTAAAGGGAGGCCCAAATATGAATCAAACAAACAACAAAAGAAGAACGAAAGAACAACGCAGTAAAAACCCTAAACCCTTCATTTCAGGTCTTTGCTCCATTTCGTGCTCACTTCGTTTGCTCTCCAGTTTCACTCTGTAGTCTGTAAGCATCTGTTACTTTTATGTAAATATTTCACAATTCAAATTATTTGCTTACTGGATCTGATCTTTGCGAGTGAAATGCTTGACATTTGTTCAAAATCCGACCTTGCAAAAATGGGTTTTTTTCTTTCCTTTCTCTGATTTTGTTTTGTCTGTATGTTTTACAAAGCAGATCAGTGCCGGTGAGAGAACATGTTCGCTCTTTCCAGGGTTTTACGGAGGTTAGAATCCTCCATTATAGTTGTCTTAATTTCTTCTTTAGACTATTTAGGATCCTTCTTCTTTAGTTACTATTTCATTTGTCTTCTCTTACCCGAAATAGGATTATACAAGTTCCTTTAATCCTTTAGATAGATGAAAATGAATCATAGGCTTCAGACCCGCCATAAAATGCTTCTTCTTGTCTGTTATGAGTGGTGGTATACAGAGTTTATGTTAATTAAGCAGCTTTCTATTATTTCTAATTTTTCAGAAGTCAAAGTCTCCGACTTGGAGCTTACAGTGCTGTCTACTCTAAGCTAGATGTACCATTGGGAGAAAAGAACGTTGCTTTTGAATTAAACGCTTTGATACATGATAAATGCGTAGCGTTCCCTAGATTTTACGAGCTCTCTCGGAATTCCTCTATGGGAAGACGTTCACTTTCTTCAGACGCTGGCGCTAAAACTGCCGGAGAGGAAGATGAGCATGCAAATCCTAACCAGACTAGTGGTGATACTGAAGATGAGGGGGATTTTTCAGGTGATGAAGGTGACATTGAAGGATCAGAACTGGAACTACTCGTCCCTGACTCCGAGGCTGGTAAAATAGTGGTAGGCAAGAGATCATCCGAACTGTTTGAGGCTATTGTTTCTGTCTCAGGAGTGGCTGTAGGGAGTGCACTTGATAAATGGGTTGAAGAAGGTAAGGAGATTAACCGCACAGAGTTTACAAACGCGATGTTACAACTCCGTAAACGTCGCATGTATGGGAGAGCCTTGCAGGTACGCATATACTTTTTGTTTCAACACGAGCTGACTGATCAATTTGTTGAGAATCAAATAAACTAGCTTGGTTCACAGTAATGCTTGCTGTTTGGTCTCTAGCCTTTAGATATTGTCTTCTTTATGTTTTCTAAGTGCTTTCTTTCGTTGTTTGCGTTGTCTTGTACAGATGACAGAATGGTTGGACGAAAATAAGCAGTTTGAATTGGAGGAGAGAGATTATGCTTCTCGGCTTGATTTGATTTCCAAGGTACGTGGCCTGTACAAGGGAGAAGTCTATATCAAAAGAATCCCGGAATCTTTTAGAGAGGAATTGGTCTACCGTACCCTCCTGGCAAATTATGCAGCGACAAGCAATGTGAAGAAAGCAGAAGAAGTTTTCAGCAAAATGAAGGACTTGGGATTCCCTCTGTCAACATTTGCTTGTGATCAGATGCTTATTCTTTACAAGAGGGTCAACAAGAAGAAAATAGCCGATGTTATATTGCTGATGGAAAAGGAAAATCTGAAGCCGAGTCTTAACACATACAAAATCCTTATTGATACCGTAAATGACATAACTGGTATGGAACAAATTGTGGAGACAATGAAAAGTGAAGGTGTTGAGCTTGACCTTCGTGCACAATCTATCATTGCAAGAAACTATGCATCAGAGGG
>NC_025698.1:7377916-7378743 GCF_000633955.1 Camelina sativa
TCCAAGGTACGTGGCCTGTACAAGGGAGAAGTCTATATCAAAAGAATCCCGGAATCTTTTAGAGAGGAATTGGTCTACCGTACCCTCCTGGCAAATTATGCAGCGACAAGCAATGTGAAGAAAGCAGAAGAAGTTTTCAGCAAAATGAAGGACTTGGGATTCCCTCTGTCAACATTTGCTTGTGATCAGATGCTTATTCTTTACAAGAGGGTCAACAAGAAGAAAATAGCCGATGTTATATTGCTGATGGAAAAGGAAAATCTGAAGCCGAGTCTTAACACATACAAAATCCTTATTGATACCGCAAATAACATAACTGGTATGGAACAAATTGTGGAGACAATGAAAAGTGAAGGTGTTGAGCTTGACCTTCGTGCACAATCTATCATTGCAAGAAACTATGCATCAGCTGGGCTTAAAGACAAGGCTGAGAAAATGCTGAAAGAGATGGAAGGTGAAAGCTTGGAGGAAAATCGTTATGTGTGCAAGGATTTGCTTTCCGTCTATGGCTCTCTCCAGAGGGCGGATGAGGTGGCCAGAATTTGGAAGATCTGTGAAGAGAAACCCCGTTACCAGGAGTCCCTTGCTGCGATTTTGGCTTTTGGAAAGATCGATAAAGTCAAAGAAGCGGAGGCGGTTTTTGAGAAGATATTGAAGATGGGCCATAGAGTTTCTTCTAATTTTTACTCCGTCCTCTTGAAGGTTTACGTTGATCACAAGATGGTCTCAAAGGGTAAGGATCTTGTTAAGCAGATGTCAGACAGTGGGTGCAATATTGGGGCCTTAACATGGGATGCAGTGATTAAGCTCTATGTGGAAGCTGGGGA
>NC_025698.1:7379727-7387817 GCF_000633955.1 Camelina sativa
TGGAAGATCTGTGAAGAGAAACCCCGTTACCAGGAGTCCCTTGCTGCGATTTTGGCTTTTGGAAAGATCGATAAAGTCAAAGAAGCGGAGGCGGTTTTTGAGAAGATATTGAAGATGGGCCATAGAGTTTCTTCTAATTTTTACTCCGTCCTCTTGAAGGTTTACGTTGATCACAAGATGGTCTCAAAGGGTAAGGATCTTGTTAAGCAGATGTCAGACAGTGGGTGCAATATTGGGGCCTTAACATGGGATGCAGTGATTAAGCTCTATGTGGAAGCTGGGGAAGTAGAAAAGGCTGAGTCTTCACTAAGCAAGGCAACACAGTCGAAAAAGATAAAACCGTTGATGAGCTCCTTCATGCACGTGATGGACGAGTATGTGAAAAGGGGTGATGTTCACAACACAGAAAAAATCTTCCAGACGATGAAGCAAGTTGGCTATCAATCTCGCTTCAGGACGTACCAATCCCTTATTCAGGCTTATGTCAATGCCAAAGCTCCAGCTTACGGAATGTATGATAGAATGAAAGCTGATAACGTTTACCCCAACAAAGGTTTAACTGCTCTGCTCGCTAAAGCCGATCCCTTCAAGAAGACTCCTCTCTCTGATCTCCTAGATTGAGTTGCGCTGCAGCTAAAACACCATCAGCCTTGTGAATCTTTGGTTTGATTGATTAGCCTTATATCTATGTTGTGGAAACTTCAGTAGCTTAATTAAAATGAAACCTCCTGAGTCCGGTTCTATGCCGGTTGGTATGGTTTTTATTTAGTCCGGTTCTTGCCATTTAACATAATGACACTTGTGAGTGCAAACGAAAAAGCAAAATACTTTGTATTCAAAACCGGATAAATTTACAGAGACTTGCACGATTCTGTGCCACTCTCATCTTCAAGTGTTTAGTAAACAAAGGAAAATACCCTTATATCTTAGAAAACAGAGAAGAAAAAGGAAAGGTTACAACACTCTTTTAATGAATCTACCTAGCAGGGCCTCAAATTTTTGGGCTACACTAATCGATTGTAAGCTACGATCACGACAAAGAAAATAAGTGATCTGGCTATTTACTCTGGGGAAGTACAAGTCTAGTGATGAACGGGGACATGGCTGCAAGAAGCGCCTTGGGACACTCCTCGTGTGGTAGATGCCCACATCCTGAGATTGCTACTAGTCTCTGTCGTTGACACGAATCAAAGTCAGTACCTATTTTGACATGAAAACAAACAATAGGTGAGATAAGAGCCTGAGTAAAGAGGGACTTACAGAGTTTAGGAGTTTAGAAGCCATTGCTTGGGAAGACTTCAATGGCACAAGGGCGTCTTCGGCTCCAGCAATGACTAACACTGGCAGGTTATCCACAGCCTTCAGAAGCGAAGCTGCATTTTGAGGTGCAAGTACCATCTCAGATGAGAGTCTACCTATCTCATGTAGTGCCTCATCCCAGCCTTCTACGTGTAGTGGGGCCTGACAAGAGGAAAAACACATTAATTGATACACTGTACGTTCAATAAATTTGCAATTTTTGTAGACATATATGAGGTACAACAATGAGTAATGAAGGAGAGAGGGTACCTTGTATAGCCTTAGGACGTCTGTAGTCATCTTGGTAGGATCATACCAAGCGCGACGATTCACCACCTGAGCTATCTCAGTGCGTAAAAGAGGGCGAACGAGGTGCTTCTTCCCTAATGATGTGTGCAGAAGTATTCTTGCAAAAGCTGGAACTACTTCCCTTGACAAGCTAGCATTAAGCAAGACCACCCCTTTGACCACAACCTAGAATTATTAGTACCAACTAGGATTAATAAGGAAAAGAGAGAAGCCTGGAAAACCATACATATGATTACAAGTATACTCACTTTGATGGGATCGTTTGTTGCTATCAATCTCTGTGCAGCTTTAAGAGCAAGCAGGCCTCCATCATCATGACCAACAAATACAACTGAAGAGAACCCCATCTCATAACAGAAAGCAATAAGCATCTCTACCTGGAAAATATAGAGATTCTTAATACGATTTGATTTATTTTAAAGATGAAGTCTGAGAAAACACAGATTCTATAGTTTCAAAACTGTATTAGGAGACATATACCTGATTTTCGAGTGTGTAGGGATTGATCAGTTGTCTTTCTTCCAAATCATTCTTATGTGGTCTGGCTGTTAATCCCCAACCTGGCCTATCAAATGCAGTGACAACACAGCCAAGCTGATGAGCCAGTGAACCCATCACATGCCTCCAAGAAAACACTCCTCCCCCAAATCCATGAACGAGGACGACACCAAACTGACCACTTTCACCAAAGTCTTGCTTCTCAACCCCAAAATTGAACATATTCATGTCATCCTCTTGGCCCGTTCCTTCCGGGATTTCTTTGAAAAGAAGAGGAGAAGTAGGAGAACCATCAAGAAGAGGGTCGTGCAAGGAAGGATTGTTAAACAGACTGCTGTAGCTCCTGTGGAGATGATGATGCTGGCTTTTCGTGACCATGCTTAACACTTTCCTGTCAAACTTCAAGCTCCCTGCCATTGTCTCCGGCGTGTTGTAACTAGAATTGGCTTCAAGAACATTTGAGGAGATAGACTGCCGAGGTGAACCAGGTGCGCAAAGCTTGTAATGCACAGTGAGTCCTCGGATGGTAGTAAATAAACTGTCAACGTCAGCAAGCAACCTCACTGGAAGCTCACCTTCATCGTGGGACAAAGGCTTTCGCCTTGCTTCTCCATCAAATTTGGAGGCCTTGCCAACCACCGGAGTGGGAGACCGTGGGACTTTCTGATGGCCAAAGAAGATGCTTTTGCATGATAGAACCTGTCACACACAGTTTCATTCAAACCAAAAAAACAAAGCAAATGACTAGTAATTACGAGATTCATGTGGAGGGAAGAACAAAAACTCACAGCTTCAGGGTCAACTCTGTGATACAAAATTTTCCTCCTTGCTCTGCAACTTGTCCTGTATGCAACAACTGTATGGCCAAGGGCAAAAACCACAGATGAGAGGAACAGAACCGGCATACCCCACGATTTCTTCAAGTGGAGCCGTTGCCTAGATGGAGAGAACGAGACTTCGGTGTTGAGTTGAGAATGTACAGTGAAAAGGCAAGCCTTAACTAAAAGAAGAAGAATCGAAACTAGAGAGCATAGAGATACAGTTCCGAGGTAAGGACCATGCGAGAGAGCAGGAACGTCCGAGAGTAAATACACAGCTGCTCACGAAACGAAAAAGTAATGAAACTTGATCATCAATCAATCATTGCCATCTATAAGAGCTAATAATATTAACACATAGAGGTTGGTTGAGCAGTAACAAGAGCAAGAAAAAACGCAAAGATAAGTACTTACAGATGACAAGGAAAGATCTGACAAGGGAGACGAGAGGAATATCAGTTAAAGATGTCTTGAACCCGTATCGACTGAGATGCTCCTTGGCGCCGTAGCACGTCATGCAAGTAAAGCTCGACAACAAGAAACTCGGAACCAACACATCACCTATAGCTACTAACAATGGCAAGGAAGAAACAAGCAGCGAAGCGAGCATGGTAACCATGAAGAACACAGTCCTCAAACATCTTCTCGCCTTCTCCATCAAAAACCAACTTTTTGCCATATTGGTCTCAGCTCAGCTCCGCTTCAAATCGGGTCAACCCCCCCAACCGGACGGCTCTAACTCAAAATTTCCACAAAAAAAAGGGATTAAGATGAAACAAAAAAAAGACAGATCCTTTCTCTATGTCGTCGGAGTTGAAACCCTAGATAGAAGAAGAAACAGGAACGACCAACAATCAAACGAATCCTTGTAAATTCGAGATGAAAGTAACGATTTTGCCATCTCTCAGCAACAGATCGGCGGCTGACGATAAAAATTACTACTTTTTGTCTTTTCACCAACCCAAAACAAAAATAAAAATAGAGGATTCAAAACTCAGAAAGTGACGCCATTGCTACGATTCTGATTAAAAATAAAAAGATTTGAACAAGAGAGATATTCAGAATCGCAGGAAAGGCAATTTAAAAAAAAATTGGTTTCTTTCTTCTCTCCAGAAAACTTAAAAACCTCCGTTTTCTTCTGTTCTTCTTCTTCTTTTTTTTTTTTTTTCTTCTTCAACCATTCTTTTTTTTTTTTTTAATTATTTAAATAACATTAATATTGCACGTCGTGTTATTTTATTCGCTTTGTTAAGTAGTACTCCCTTTGCAGTGTTTTAAGAATTAGTATTAGTTGACTAAAAAATAATTAATCGATTAAACATGCATTTAAATTTGTTCAGTCTTAAATAGCTCTCTCTCTAGTGATTATTGTATTTAAAGAAACAACAAAACAGCGAAACAGAATATAAAATAAAATAAAAACTTTGACAACTTGGTCTGATCCGTCTCTGTTGGGACTCCTATCAAATTTTATAATTGGATAATTCTCTCTTATCCCTTTTAAAAGTGTAATAAACACTACTTTATATTCGAAAACATTAAGCGGTTTTTTTTTTTTGTGCTCTGTAGCCGAAAGAGTTTTCCCACTTTACTTTTATTTTTTTAGCATGAAATACTACAGCTTAAATAAATTCGCTATTTGTCGTGTCATTAACGAAACTTTCAAGTTTCACCAAACTAGTATATCCTCTTTCGTAGGGTACATTCACGGTCTAGTTAAACTGGTAATAAAACGATAGATACAGTTGAGTACCGCGCAAAGATCCGAAAAGCTATATATTTTTTGTGACCCGATCTTCCTATTATAAAACATATATAGATAATAGATTAGTCGACGAAAAAGACAGGTTATATATTAAGATTTCCATTTAGGACGTAGCGTCATAGTTTTCTTTATTGTGAAAAGGGTGTATCTTTTACTAATATTGATTTGTAGTTGTAGTGAACAAAGGAAAAAGTAGGCCATTTTGTGTTATAGAGACAGTATAGAAAGGGCACAACAAAATTTTACATATATTTTAATTATTGATAACTACAGCGCACCAAAACCATAATGTGTAGTACGGTGACATGTTTTCACGACCATCGTTAGAACTGTAAATACTATTCTTGTTTTTTTTTAATACTCTATTAATAAGAAAAATATATATAATGTTAATTGGAAAAAATATTATTTAAACCATGAACCTTCAAATTTTGGCCATTTAAACCATGAACTTTCAAATTTTGGTCATTTAAATCATGAACTTTGTTTTACGCCATTTAAAACATCAACTTTTGTTGATTAGCTTTTTTAAACATGAATTTTTATTGAACAAGCCAAAAAAACATGACGTTAAATCCGATAATTGACCTACTAACAGACGTTACTATGCCGTTAATCATTCTGTTACTGACAAAACGACGTCGTTTTAATGGAAGTTTTAATTCGAAAAATGTCATTTAAACCATGAACTTTTAAATATCGGCCATTTAGACCATGAACTTGTAAATGTATGTCATATAAACCATGAACTTGTCCTGGGCGTTCGGTGAAAACTAGACAACCTGAAAAATTTTGGTTATCGAAGCAAACTGAAAAAAAAAACCTAACCGTTCGACGCAATTGATTTGGATAATCAGATTTTAGTTCAGTTCGGTAATCAGACCGATTGGTTTATTAGAAACCGCAGAAGTATATAAGCCTAACCAGTTAAACCATTTAACCCAAGTTTAGTTTTTCTCTTCTTTCTTCAGCTCTGCCTCATGATGCGATTCTGAAAAAGAGAAAGAAGAACATCAATTCATCCTTCTTTTTCGATCTTTGTCATGTATTTTGTGTTTTTTTTGTATTTGTCTTGAGCTTTTTTTCATTTATTAGGACACTACATTAGAGTTTGAAGGATTGATCATTTTATTTTAGGACACTATATTAGAGTTTGAAAAATTGATCACATTTTTCATATATTATGGTTTAAATGACATAAATATGAAAGTTCATGGTTTAAATTACATACATTTACAAGTTTATGGTTTAAATGGTCTATATTTAAAAGTTCATAGTTTAAATGACATTTTTCGAATTAAAACTTCCATTAAAAACGACGTCGTTTTGTCAGTAACATAGTGATCAACAGCATAGTAACGTTTGTTAGTAGGTCAATTATCGGATTTAACGTCATGTCTTTTTTGGCTTGGTCAACGAAACTTCATGTTTAAAAAAACTAATTAACAAAAGTTGATGTTTTAAATGACCTACAACAAAGTTCATGGTTTAAATGGTCAAAATTTGAAAGTTCATGGTTTAAATGACATTTTTCCGAAGGTTAATCGGACGGTTTTAAGATTTTTTGCAATGAAACAAAATTGAGAAATAATTGTTTTTTTTTCTCTATTATTTATTGGGGCTAATTTGGTCCACGTCATGACCAGACAGTCAGGCACCAGCCTAGCTACAAAAAAAATTAGCACCCAATTTTACAAATTTTTGAAATTTAAAAATTTATCTTCTCTTCTTTATTTTTAAAATGTTCCGTTTATAGAGGGGCTCACGGACCAAACAACAACACATGAAAGCAAAAAAAAAAATAACTTTATGGTAATTGAAATTGAACGTATATTATATCGTTTTAAAATATACTTTATGGTAATTGAAACATAATCTGTTTGAAAATGGATGATTGCGCCAAACATAGTTTTTGATTGTTATTTTAATCTTGAAAAGAAAAAAAGAAAAACAAATAATGGAACAAAAATATAATATTAATGGGCTTCGTATTGGGTTTAAAAGAGAAAGCCCATTATGTAAAAATTTACGAAGGAAGCTGGGCTTCACGTGCATTGACTCCTCTAGTAGACCTGTATTTTTTTTAAGTCTGACATTGCTGATATTTGATGAGACGTGGAGCTTTATAAGACGCAATTCATCAAAGTGACTGTGAGCCCCAGTTTGGTTTTCCTTTGGATTCTTGTTCAATTGAAGGAAAGGGATCAAGGGGATCTTCACAGTCCCAACAGCACCTCATTGGAGCCATTTCCCAAGTTGGTACACGTAAACCAAAGCCCCTCACCTCGTTTTCATCAAAAGAAAAAAACTTATCGAGATTTGCTCTTTTAAGATCTCTCTTTGTTTCGTGAGCTGAGTTTACTAGGACCAATCTTCTTACTACTAAACTACTACTTTTGCTAAAATTAAACTGTATAGTAATAAAGATTAAGAAATACTATCAACTACCCATCAATTTGTCTTTGAGGGTTTTCTATCAATTAAAAGTTAGAGAATGATGCATCATTGCATGCCAGTTGAGATTATATATAAAAGTCGTTGTCTTTGGTGGGAAAATTCACGCCTCTTTCTGCTCAATAAACAATACGATTTGTACACAAGTTGCAGATCTTTTATATCATATCAAAGTACTACAATGCACGAGTTCTAATCCTCTTTAATTAATTGTGTTATTCGTTTGACGAAATATGTGAAGTAAGCACGTCATTACAAAAATCTTATGAAAATATTCAGACCACGTCATCTCTCCTTGACTAATTACAACATTTAGACGGTAATTACAACCCCGTTAGGTTTTGTTTTGGGGTCTAAAATCAGATATTATTTCACTGCCACTGTCTAAATAAACAACTCTCTTCTTTCCTCAGCTCCCCCCCCCCAGAGAGAGTCGTCACCTTATCGTCTCTCTATCTCCTTCCTCCTCTATATCCCCCTTCCTTGCTCTCTGGGTTCAAGAGAGATAGAGAGATGGAAGGTCTGATTCAAACCAGAGGACTCCTCTCTTTACCCGCTAAACCCATCGGGTCTAGACGCCTTCTCCAACCTTCTTCTCATGGCTTTGCCTTAAAGCAAAGACTTTTCACCACAAACTTACCTGCCTTGTCCTTATCCTCTAATGGGCACACCAAATCTCGAGCCTTTCAGTCAATCCCGCTTGGGATTTCGGTTTCCCACAAGGAGAGAAGCAGAGGATTCATCTGCAAGGCGGAGGCTGCGGCCGCCGGAGACGGAAATGTGTTCGACGAAGGTGACACGGCGGCTATGGCGGCGGTCTCGCCTAAGATTTTTGGTGTTGAGGTCACGACTCTGAAGAAGATTGTTCCTTTAGGGCTTATGTTCTTTTGCATTCTTTTCAATTACACAATCCTTAGGGACACCAAAGATGTTTTGGTGGTGACGGC
>NC_025698.1:7390101-7432329 GCF_000633955.1 Camelina sativa
ACCCTTTTTGAAGACATGGGTGAATCTTCCTATGGCTATTGGTTTTATGTTGCTTTACACCAAACTCTCAAATGTTCTCTCTAAAAAGGCTCTCTTTTACACTGTTATTGTTCCTTTTATTGTCTACTTTGGAGCCTTTGGTTTTGTGATGTACCCTCTCAGCAACTTGATTCACCCTGAAGCTCTTGCTGATAAGCTCCTTGCGACGCTCGGCCCCAGATTCATGGGTCCTCTCGCAATCATGCGGATTTGGAGTTTCTGTTTGTTCTATGTCATGGCTGAGCTTTGGGGTAGTGTTGTGGTTTCAGTTCTCTTCTGGGGATTTGCCAATCAGGTGAGATTACACTCTTCTTTTTGTTTTAGGCTACTGCTAGTTATAGTCTTATTTATGGGTTTTTAAGTTAGGTAGCCTTTGAAGATTTGGAACCGTTTGAGTCAATATCTATGATGTTTGTGAATTAACTTGCATGCAATCTTTTGGTGGCAGATTACAACGGTTGACGAAGCCAAAAAGTTCTATCCTTTGTTTGGACTAGGAGCAAATGTTGCACTTATTTTCTCAGGAAGAACTGTGAAATATTTCTCTAACATGAGAAAGAATCTTGGCCCTGGAGTTGATGGCTGGGCTGTATCATTAAAAGCTATGATGAGTATTGTCGTGGGAATGGGACTTGCCATCTGTTTCCTCTACTGGTGGGTGAATAGATATGTGCCTCTCCCAACCCGTAGCAAGAAGAAGAAGGTAATAATATGGTTAAACATACAAAATATGAAAATACTAATGGTTTTTCTATGTAACTAAATGCGCAGCTTATCTGGTTTTTTCTGATTTGTTACAGGTGAAACCACAAATGGGAACAATGGAGAGCTTGAAGTTTTTGGTGTCATCACCATACATTAGGGATCTTGCTACTTTGGTGGTTGCATATGGAATTAGTATCAACCTTGTTGAAGTCACATGGAAATCAAAGCTTAAAGCTCAGGTTAACAAAATCCTCATGGATAAGTTACTATTTACCACTAGTACTACTACACTGTCGTCTAAGAACCTAAAAAAAATCCTTTCTTTCAATGCAGTTCCCTAGCCCGAACGAGTACTCAGCATTTATGGGAGACTTCTCAACCTGCACGGGTATTGCAACATTCACAATGATGCTTCTCAGCCAATATGTGTTTAAGAAGTATGGTTGGGGAGTAGCTGCAAAGATCACGCCAACCGTTCTGCTATTGACCGGCGTTGCCTTCTTCTCTCTGATACTGTTTGGGGGCCCATTTGCACCACTGGTTGCCAAGCTTGGTATGACACCGCTACTCGCAGCTGTGTACGTTGGTGCTCTCCAGAATATCTTCAGCAAGAGCGCCAAGTACAGCTTGTTTGATCCTTGCAAAGAAATGGCTTATATCCCATTGGATGAGGACACCAAGGTTTCTCACTTTTCTCTTAAAAACGTAGTTGCATTCTTTCGATCTTGGATTTTTACGGTATGTGCCATTTGTTTTGCAGG
The DNA here is from genome assembly GCF_000633955.1 of Camelina sativa. Taxonomy (NCBI): domain Eukaryota; kingdom Viridiplantae; phylum Streptophyta; class Magnoliopsida; order Brassicales; family Brassicaceae; genus Camelina; species Camelina sativa. The sequence goes on from NC_025698.1 coordinate 7,391,607, forward strand.
TTAAAGGCAAAGCTGCCATTGATGTAGTCTGCAACCCATTGGGGAAATCAGGCGGTGCTCTAATCCAGCAGTTCATGATCCTTACATTCGGCTCACTCGCCAACTCCACGCCTTACCTTGGAATCATCCTGCTCGGTATAGTCACTGCATGGTTAGCTGCTGCTAAGTCGCTGGAAGGACAGTTCAACACTCTCATGTCTGAAGAAGAACTCGAGCAGGAATTGGAGAGAGCTTCATCAGTCAAGATTCCTGTCGTGTCTAAGGAGGATGCACCACCAGGAGAATCTGCGAGCCAACTATCGGAGAAATCTACTCCAACCAACAATTAGATGATGACGGATAAAGTTTTTTTTTGGGATTGTTTGCGTGTTGGTTTTAGCGTTTTGGTCGGAGTAAGATTTTGTTAGTGTGAGAGAAAGACTACAAATTAATCATTTAGTCATATGCGTTTTTTTTCGTTGTTGTTTCTTCTCTTTGATACCAATACGAAAGTAATAAAATTTTCAAGTTCAATAATACAGTATCATCTTCTCTGTAACTTTGGTGAACACTGAAAGTGAACTTTAACCAAAACAAAAAAGTAATTAACGAGTAAATTAAGGCCAAAACGACATAGTTTGGAAGAGGAAGATCATCCGTTAATTAAAGGGAAGAGTTTTGTCGATTTTATCTTCTCGCCTTAAAACCCCAAATGTAAAACCTCTACTGGTGTGACCATGTTCATTGCTCTGTCTCTCCTACGATGGCGTCTTCTGCTCAAAGTCCTCATTTTTATTTCAATCCAGGCAAGTCCAACTCTTTCCTAAGAAAGGCTCATAAGCATAGAAACGTTCGTTTCTATTGGAATTTTGGAATTCGGAAACTTTTCTTGAGAAAATCTCAAGGACTATCTGTTGTTCTTAGCTCGAGTTCAAGCAGTACCCACTTTTCGAATTCTCAGTTACATGGTCTATGCGCGAACGGGAAGCTGGAGGAAGCTATGAAGCTTCTCAATTCTATGCAGGAGTTGCGGGTTACTGTTGACGAAGATGTGTTTGTGGCTCTGGCCAGGCTTTGCGAGTGGAAGAGAGCACATGAGGAAGGCTCTAAGGTTTATAATATTGCTCTCAATTCCATGAGCAGCCTGGGTGTTGAACTCGGCAACGCGTTTCTCGCTATGTTTGTCAGGTTTGGTAATTTGGTTGATGCCTGGTATGTTTTTGGTAAAATGTCTGAGAGAAACTTGTTTTCTTGGAACGTGTTGGTCGGTGGCTATGCGAAGCAAGGCTATTTCGACGAAGCTATGTGTTTGTATCATAGGATGTTGTGGGTTGGTGGTGTGAAGCCTGACGTCTNGGATTGTTTGCGTGTTGGTTTTAGCGTTTTGGTCGGAGTAAGATTTTGTTAGTGTGAGAGAAAGACTACAAATTAATCATTTAGTCATATGCGTTTTTTTTCGTTGTTGTTTCTTCTCTTTGATACCAATACGAAAGTAATAAAATTTTCAAGTTCAATAATACAGTATCATCTTCTCTGTAACTTTGGTGAACACTGAAAGTGAACTTTAACCAAAACAAAAAAGTAATTAACGAGTAAATTAAGGCCAAAACGACATAGTTTGGAAGAGGAAGATCATCCGTTAATTAAAGGGAAGAGTTTTGTCGATTTTATCTTCTCGCCTTAAAACCCCAAATGTAAAACCTCTACTGGTGTGACCATGTTCATTGCTCTGTCTCTCCTACGATGGCGTCTTCTGCTCAAAGTCCTCATTTTTATTTCAATCCAGGCAAGTCCAACTCTTTCCTAAGAAAGGCTCATAAGCATAGAAACGTTCGTTTCTATTGGAATTTTGGAATTCGGAAACTTTTCTTGAGAAAATCTCAAGGACTATCTGTTGTTCTTAGCTCGAGTTCAAGCAGTACCCACTTTTCGAATTCTCAGTTACATGGTCTATGCGCGAACGGGAAGCTGGAGGAAGCTATGAAGCTTCTCAATTCTATGCAGGAGTTGCGGGTTACTGTTGACGAAGATGTGTTTGTGGCTCTGGCCAGGCTTTGCGAGTGGAAGAGAGCACATGAGGAAGGCTCTAAGGTTTATAATATTGCTCTCAATTCCATGAGCAGCCTGGGTGTTGAACTCGGCAACGCGTTTCTCGCTATGTTTGTCAGGTTTGGTAATTTGGTTGATGCCTGGTATGTTTTTGGTAAAATGTCTGAGAGAAACTTGTTTTCTTGGAACGTGTTGGTCGGTGGCTATGCGAAGCAAGGCTATTTCGACGAAGCTATGTGTTTGTATCATAGGATGTTGTGGGTTGGTGGTGTGAAGCCTGACGTCTATACGTTCCCCTGTGTATTGAGAACCTGTGGAGGTATACCTGATCTAGCTCGAGGAAGAGAGGTTCATGTCCATGTGGTTCGATACGGATATGATTTGGATATTGATGTAGTAAACGCTTTGATTACTATGTATGTGAAGTGTGGTGATGTGAAGAGCGCGAGGTTGCTTTTTGATAGAATGCCTAGGAGAGATATAATCTCGTGGAACGCAATGATCTCGGGGTACTTTGAGAATGGGATGTGTTATGAAGGGTTGAAGCTATTCTTTGCAATGCGTGGGCTTTCCGTTGATCCTGATTTGATGACTATGACAAGTGTTATCTCTGCTTGTGAGCTTCTTGGAGATGGAAGATTAGGAAAGGATATTCATGCTTATGTGATAACCACTGGTTTTGTTGTTGATGTATCTGTCTGCAACTCTTTAACGCAGATGTACTTAAATGCTGGGTCATGGCGTGAAGCTGAAAAACTGTTCAGCAGAATGGAGCGCAAAGACATTGTGTCATGGACCACTATGATTTCAGGCTATGAGTATAATTTTCTGCCCGAGAAGGCCATAGACACTTACAGAATGATGGATCAAGATTCCGTGAAGCCAGACGAAATAACAGTAGCTGCTGTTCTATCTGCTTGTGCTACTCTAGGTGATCTTGACACAGGTGTTGAGCTCCATAAGCTTGCGGTTAAGGCAAGGCTCATATCCTATGTGATTGTTGCAAACAATCTCATTAATATGTACTCGAAGTGCAAATGCATTGATAAGGCCTTGGACATCTTTCATAACATCCCCCGCAAGAATGTAATATCTTGGACATCGATTATTGCAGGGCTTAGACTCAACAACCGGTGTTTTGAGGCCTTGATATTCTTCCGACAAATGAAAATGACGTTGCAGCCGAATGCAATAACCTTAACAGCTGCATTAGCAGCTTGTGCTAGAATCGGAGCTCTGATGTGTGGGAAAGAGATTCATGCTCATGTACTGAGAACAGGAGTGGGGCTTGATGATTTTCTTCCAAATGCACTCTTAGACATGTATGTAAGGTGTGGGAGAATGAACATTGCTTGGAATCAGTTCAACTCACAGAAAAAAGATGTCTCATCATGGAACATTCTTCTAACCGGATATTCAGAACGGGGTCAAGGGTCGGCGGTGGTGGAGCTATTTGACAAAATGGTTGAGTCCAGAGTAAGGCCAGATGAGATTACATTCATCTCACTGTTATGTGGTTGTAGCAAATCCCAAATGGTGAGAGAAGGTTTAATGTACTTTAGCACTATGGAGGAATATGGTGTTACTCCAAACTTGAAGCACTATGCTTGCATGGTTGATTTGCTTGGTCGTGCAGGAGAGTTAGAACAAGCACACGAGTTTATTCAGAAAATGCCAGTAACCCCAGATCCAGCTGTATGGGGAGCTTTACTTAACGCTTGCAGGATTCACCGCAACATTAATCTTGGTGAGCTTTCAGCGCAGCGCATATTTGAGCTGGACAATGAAAGTGTTGGCTACTACATTCTGTTATGTAATCTGTATGCTGATTGTGGAAAATGGAGAGAAGTTGCAAAAGTGAGAAGAATGATGAAAGAAAACGGGTTAACAGTTGATGCAGGATGTAGTTGGGTTGAAGTAAAGGGTAAAGTTCACGCCTTTCTTAGCGATGACAATTACCATCCTCAAACAAAAGAGATCAACACTGTTTTAGAGGGGTTCTATGAGAAAATGAGTGAAGCTGGGGTTACTACAAGTTCAGAATCGAGTTCTATGGATGAGACAGAGATTTCGAGAGATGAGATATTCTGTGGACATAGCGAAAGAAAAGCCATAGCATTTGGTCTGATCAACACGGTCCCAGGAATGCCGATTTGGGTGACAAAGAACCTCAATATGTGTGAGAGTTGCCACGATACAGTAAAGTTCATCTCCAAAACAGTAAGAAGAGAGATCTCAGTTAGAGATGCTGAGCATTTCCACCACTTTAGAGATGGACAATGTTCATGCGGAGGTTAGAAACCAAGAAAAAAGGAATACACACATCAAGAGATTGTTATGTTATTACACAAGAAACCTGGATTACGTTTGGCTTTGTTTTGTCTGTAACACATCTTATAAGATAGTAACCTGCTCTGTATGTAACATTTAGTTAGAGGATTCAATCTAAATCCAGCGTTGTTGATCATCCTTTTATTTATATATCAATACAGCATTACAAAAAAAGGAAAGAATAGTATATAATAAACAAAAAAATATATTTTCTTATTGTTACAGAAAATAGAATGCAAAAACTTGTCTATCGTTTTTGGAAATTGAAACTCTTGATTCCAACAGCAAAGATAACGGCAAAGAGCAAAGGGAAGATGACGTTCATGGCGGCGACCACTCCCAAGAAACCTTCTCTGTATCCATAGAAATCTTTAATGAATTGCTTCACAGTAGTACCATCAGCCATTGGCTCCGTGATATCACCGAACTGTGATGCGATTAATCCATACAATGTCCACGCAACTGGGCAAAGCCAGTAGTACCATTCCCACCACACTGGCATACTCTGTTTTCATTAAAAAGTTTGGGGTCAAAACGTAATATTATAATACGTTTATAGCCTATTTTGAAATTAAATAAATAATAAGGGTGAAGACTTACGGGACGAGGGATGAGGAAGCCGGAGAAGAGATTCCAGATGCCGTAGAAAGCAGAGGAGACGACGGAGGCGATGTGGTGGTTCGGAGTCATAGCCACAGCCATCATGCCGTAGAAGGTGAATGTTAAGAATGATCCGTACATAAAGAAGAGGTACCAGAAGAACTTCACCGCCGTCCACTCGAACCCTATCATTGCGTACACGATGAGACCGTACACCACCGCTTGCACGAAGACGTATGGTATCTCGATGAAAACCTGATAAACACGAATTTTAGGGATTTTGGGTTGGAAATAAAAATGTGAACTTTATCACGGTCGGATGGATTTGTTTGAGTTACCTGAGCGAAAGCATAAGGCATGGCGGAGTACATTCCGGCGGCTTGTTCTCTGTAAAAGACTGTTCTTTCGACGTTGACGACTGGTTGCACTGAAGCTGCGTTTTGTAACCCGAGGAAGAGAACAGCTGTGTACATTGAACCCATTGCATTGGATAAGTCCTGCGTTGTTTTCCTGGAAGATGAAAAAATTCAAATTATGTCAGTCTTGAAACCTAGCCAGCATCAAGGTTTGTGTTATGGGGAGGTTACGCTTACGTTTTGCCTCCAAGGTCCCAGAACATTGTGCCGAACATGAGAGCAATGCCTATTGTGAAGAGGAATCTGACGGCCGTGTAAGGAGGGTTTCTCCAGTAGGACCAGTGTTGTTTCCATAGAGAAGCCATACATTGTGTCCAGAAGGATTGCGAGTATTGTGTTGGGAAATACAGATCTTTTGATCCTGGAGCTGGCTGGCTTAGCTCCTTGATAAGCTCCTTGTTTCTCCTATGATAAGAGAGAATGTTATTGGTGAGATTTAAATCTTGATGTTAAATTTGTGATTTGGCTTTAACATGACTGTGAAATGTACTTACTTGTAAAGGTCTGAATTTTTGTAGAGTTGGGCGAAATCGACTCCTAAAGCCGCTTCTTGAGATGTGTTTGAGACTTCAAGCATCCAGGTTGCTGGGTTGTACCCTTCTGTGATCTTGCTGATTCCTTGAATACTCTGTTGCATAGTCAACAATACATATTCAGTCCATGTTTTCTTCTCTTCCAATACAAATTGTAAGGTTAGTGTGATTATCTAAGTTGTTTTGTTACCTCGAAATAGTTGATCAAATGGGTTGATTCGTGGCCAAGAGGTCCAACGTAGATTTCCTCACCTCCGCGTTTCAGCAAAAATAACTGCATATATATGCATAGCCAAACCATGTTAACAAATGGTTGAAAGTTCTTTTTCAGATTCGCGTTTAATGTAATTTTTAATACCTCATCAAAGGCTTCAAAGATGTCAATGCTAGGTTGGTGAATGGTGCAGACGACGGTTCTGCCTGTGTCGACCGTATTCCTTACAGTCCTCATAACGATGGCAGCAGCTCGTGCATCCAATCCTGAAGTAGGTTCATCCATGAAGATTATGGAAGGGTTTGCAACCAGCTCCACCGCAATGGTCAGTCTCTTTCGTTGCTCTGTTGACAAACCGCTCTCACCAGGTAGTCCAACCAGTGCTTGCCTTAGCGGTGTTAACTCCACCAGCTCCATCACTTCATCTATGAACATCTGTACCAAAACAACAGAGAACATTGTTAGTATCATTTCAATTTCCTCATTTAACTTCTGGAAATGATAAGGTCTCTGGATAACCTTTCTCTTGTTTGAATCAACTTCTTTAGGTAATCGGAGCCAGGCTGAGTAAACCAAGGACTCGTAAACAGTGACATGTGGGGAATGAATATCAGTTTGTTCACAGTATCCTGAGATACGGGCAAATGTTTGTTGATTCTTAGGATAACCGGAGATTGTGATGTTTCCATCAATATAACCACCGGTTTTTCTTCCGGCCAGAACATCCATCAGAGTGGTTTTGCCAGCGCCAGAGACACCCATGAGAGCCGTGAGCACGCCTGGCCTGAATGCACCATTCACACCTTTCAACAGGACAAGTTTGTCTTCTTGTGTGCCTTGCTCTATCATTTCCTGTGCAGGAAAAATCACAAAATAAAGATTAGTAGGAAGTTTCTTGCATTACTGATATAGAACCCTCGAGNTAGTCAACAATACATATTCAGTCCATGTTTTCTTCTCTTCCAATACAAATTGTAAGGTTAGTGTGATTATCTAAGTTGTTTTGTTACCTCGAAATAGTTGATCAAATGGGTTGATTCGTGGCCAAGAGGTCCAACGTAGATTTCCTCACCTCCGCGTTTCAGCAAAAATAACTGCATATATATGCATAGCCAAACCATGTTAACAAATGGTTGAAAGTTCTTTTTCAGATTCGCGTTTAATGTAATTTTTAATACCTCATCAAAGGCTTCAAAGATGTCAATGCTAGGTTGGTGAATGGTGCAGACGACGGTTCTGCCTGTGTCGACCGTATTCCTTACAGTCCTCATAACGATGGCAGCAGCTCGTGCATCCAATCCTGAAGTAGGTTCATCCATGAAGATTATGGAAGGGTTTGCAACCAGCTCCACCGCAATGGTCAGTCTCTTTCGTTGCTCTGTTGACAAACCGCTCTCACCAGGTAGTCCAACCAGTGCTTGCCTTAGCGGTGTTAACTCCACCAGCTCCATCACTTCATCTATGAACATCTGTACCAAAACAACAGAGAACATTGTTAGTATCATTTCAATTTCCTCATTTAACTTCTGGAAATGATAAGGTCTCTGGATAACCTTTCTCTTGTTTGAATCAACTTCTTTAGGTAATCGGAGCCAGGCTGAGTAAACCAAGGACTCGTAAACAGTGACATGTGGGGAATGAATATCAGTTTGTTCACAGTATCCTGAGATACGGGCAAATGTTTGTTGATTCTTAGGATAACCGGAGATTGTGATGTTTCCATCAATATAACCACCGGTTTTTCTTCCGGCCAGAACATCCATCAGAGTGGTTTTGCCAGCGCCAGAGACACCCATGAGAGCCGTGAGCACGCCTGGCCTGAATGCACCATTCACACCTTTCAACAGGACAAGTTTGTCTTCTTGTGTGCCTTGCTCTATCATTTCCTGTGCAGGAAAAATCACAAAATAAAGATTAGTAGGAAGTTTCTTGCATTACTGATATAGAACCCTCGAGCAAGGATATTACCTGGGGCATGTCAACTGAGTATACAACATTGTCAAAGGTAATTGAATGTGGCTCAAATGGTAGCACCATTCCTCTTTTCTTATTGGCACCGACTTCAGCTACACCGTTTGTCCTAGCAGACTGAAGTTCTTGCTCGGTTCCATCACTCGCAGGCTCTTCTGCCATAACAGCTTGAGGCTTTCCCAAGGCTGTACGTAAAGAAAGTTCCAGAGTTTTCAGATAAATAGCTTTTGTATCAGAAGATGTGAACAAGCAAAATAGAGTAATTTACATACAGTTCAGAAACGTCAGAGCAACCGTGAAACCAAAGTTGAACANAATTTCCTCATTTAACTTCTGGAAATGATAAGGTCTCTGGATAACCTTTCTCTTGTTTGAATCAACTTCTTTAGGTAATCGGAGCCAGGCTGAGTAAACCAAGGACTCGTAAACAGTGACATGTGGGGAATGAATATCAGTTTGTTCACAGTATCCTGAGATACGGGCAAATGTTTGTTGATTCTTAGGATAACCGGAGATTGTGATGTTTCCATCAATATAACCACCGGTTTTTCTTCCGGCCAGAACATCCATCAGAGTGGTTTTGCCAGCGCCAGAGACACCCATGAGAGCCGTGAGCACGCCTGGCCTGAATGCACCATTCACACCTTTCAACAGGACAAGTTTGTCTTCTTGTGTGCCTTGCTCTATCATTTCCTGTGCAGGAAAAATCACAAAATAAAGATTAGTAGGAAGTTTCTTGCATTACTGATATAGAACCCTCGAGCAAGGATATTACCTGGGGCATGTCAACTGAGTATACAACATTGTCAAAGGTAATTGAATGTGGCTCAAATGGTAGCACCATTCCTCTTTTCTTATTGGCACCGACTTCAGCTACACCGTTTGTCCTAGCAGACTGAAGTTCTTGCTCGGTTCCATCACTCGCAGGCTCTTCTGCCATAACAGCTTGAGGCTTTCCCAAGGCTGTACGTAAAGAAAGTTCCAGAGTTTTCAGATAAATAGCTTTTGTATCAGAAGATGTGAACAAGCAAAATAGAGTAATTTACATACAGTTCAGAAACGTCAGAGCAACCGTGAAACCAAAGTTGAACAATATGACGAATCCAAGTAAGGCTCCAGTTCCAATCCAGTACCAGTATGCATGGGGTAAGAACCCACGAGACTTGAGGACAGTAACTCCAAGTGTTTCGCTTGAGTTTGCGACAGCCTGTAATACAACCAACGTATCAGTCCTGTCTAAAAGAAATACCAAAACCTTGGAAAATGTCTTCCGAATCTAAAGAGGACAGGGGACTAGGGAGGGTGATAATTACTCGACTCCAGCTGTGTCCGAAGAATTCGTTGGCCATTAGCGCGTTCTGTCCATACATGATTGGGGAGATCCAGTAACCCCATATCCACCACTTCTTAATGTCCTCTGTTTTGATCAGGTAAATGGGAAAACAGCGATAAGCATTTGATATGAGTATATGACAAACTGGCAACAGACGTATGTGCATGAACTCATACCTCGTGCAAGTACCACACCACCCAAGGCAAAGAAGACGAGCATCGCAAATGCACCAAATGTGTTTGCTACGATCATGTTTCTTCCCAATGCTGCCACCATCTTAAACAATCCAGAAGCCATCTGGTTCATGAGCACGAGCAGTATATACTGCTTAAACAGCCTACAAGAAACCAGCAGAACTATTAGCAGCTCATCCATAAGTATCCAAAGTTGTCATGTTTACTTGTTTGGTGTATGTATGAATGTATCTGTACCTTCCAACGTTGGGATCAAAGCCGATGACGTAGTAAGTGATGAATGTTGTGAGAGCGGCTTCAATAAAGCTTATAGGGATCTTGAGGAGCCAAGGAGGCAGAGAGTATACCCATGCAGGGTAGAAGAGAAGATCTCTTTGTTTGTAAAACACAGGAAGTTTTGCAATGGTCATTGAAAGTTCAGACATTCCATTGAACATGAGCATCATAAGGACGAAGAACAAGGCTCCCGTGTAAAGACTCCCATCCACCACAGTCTTCTTTTGCAGCTCCGTCCGAAAGAAAAGCGTCATAGTCAAGAATGCCATGACCAGTAGCTGTAAACACATGGAAGCAACAACATTTCAATAAGTCTGTCTTGGAGACAAGGAAATTTTATTTCAAGACGTGTGATCACTTACTTGTCCAAATTTGAAGTAGTAAACAAAGGAGTTTCTTTTCATGAGTAAGTATTCTCTGGAGAAGCTTGTCTTGAGAAGTTCTTTTATCCCAACTCCATACTTCTTGGTGGTTAGAGCAGCCGGATGGCTCTTTCTCTTGTCAAAGGGCAAAGCGAGCTCATCTCCGATTCTCCGCCCAACGTGGAATGATTGAAACGCCTCTGCAAACTCCCTCACTCTTATGAACCTGTAAGGCTCATCAGGTCGTGACCAGTACTGCATTTGGTCTTTCTTTGATGTCACCTGCCAGAGTAGTCATCGGTAAAGTATTTTTTAAGACATGGAACATAGTCGCTCGTATAATTGTGTTCTTATGAATAGAGTCTTACTTCTTGAAGGAAATCAGCGACGCCTTTTCTTGGAGGACATTTGAATCCCATGGTCTCAAAGAACTCCACGACGTGATCACGAGGGCCCTCGTAGATGATCTCACCTTCAGCAATGAGAATGATATCATCAAAGAGATTGAATGTCTCTGGCGCAGGCTGAAGGAGAGAGATCAGAGCTGTCCCATTGAAGATATGAACATAGTTTCTGAGGGAGTTCACAATCTGGTACGTCGTTGAGCTATCTAAACCAGTGGATATCTCGTCCATGAACAGAGCTCTCGACGGTCCAACCAGCATTTCACCAGTAGTGACACGCTTCTTTTGTCCTCCCGAGATACCTCTCAACATATCATCGCCGACCATAGTGTCTGCGCAGACCTCAAGCCCTAAGATCTGTAGAATTTACAAAAGAGTTTAGATGATTTCAACTTTCAAGCATAAGACTTTCATAACTCTCTCTTATAGGAAAGTCCTTACCTTGAGGATATAATCTGTCATCACATTTGTTTCTTCACCTGCTGTTGACAATGCCTGTAATGGAATACTTGTTATATAAGAGAACTGAAATCTTGAGGCAAGTAATATAAGTTATATAACAAACCTTCATGAAGACATCAATATCAGGGTCAGGTTTGATGTTTGCTTCTTTCTCCCTTCTTGCCAATTCCGTCAACATATCTAATGCGTCACGAAAACTTCGATGATTATCACAAATCAACATACCGAATCGAATGTTTCAAGAAAAATAGAAAACAGAGGACTTGTTAAAACTCACCATAACGCGAACCGACACCTTGGAAGCGAGCGGCAAAAGCAAAAGTCTCCCGAACAGTCATTTCACCTATATGAACATCGTTTTGGCCGATATACGCTGCTGTTCTTTGTGGCACAAACTCGTTCATTCCATGACCATTGTAAGTCACTCTTCCAGTTTGCTACAAGGGCAAAGAATCAAATTTATAATTGATTCACACAAATCATATAGATAAAAAAGAAAACAACACACACATGATATTGCAAAATAGATAGAGGGAGAGGTAAAGATGAGTGGTACCTTTAGTTCTTTATCAAGCTTTCCGGCCAAGGCAAGCAAGAGGGTCGTTTTCCCAGAACTTGGAGGACCCAAGAGCAGAGCCATCCTGCACAATTCAAAGATGGCCATTGCCTCATTGGTCAACAAGTTCAAGTATATTTAACAATTTCTCAATAAAATGGTTTAAATGGACTCTAAAGATTCACCTGCCAGGCTTGACGATTCCGCTGACGTCGTTGAGAATAGTGAACTTCTTCTTTTGGTTCGGAACAAGGTGTAGTGTATTCAAGAGTTTCTGTTAATATCATCCAAGAATCAGCTGTTAGAGAAATATTGTGTTTTTTTGTTTGTCTGATGACAAAAGAAACAAATAAGCAAAAACTCATTCTTACATCAGCGAAATTGGAGATGAAATTAACGAGCGTAGGTAAAGCTCTGCCTCCAACATGAACCTCTGCTTCAACTTTTAGATTATCAAACCTAACTTCTATAGTCGGAAGATCGATTCCAACTCTGTCATTTTCATAATTTCATACAATTATATATTAAGTCCTGAGCTGAATGATCAAACAAAACAGAGCACAAGAAACAGAGCTCCTCTGTTTTGGTGTTTTGATTGAAAGCTAAACTAGAAAGGATGAGTTTTTTTTTTTTTTTTATACCTATCGGTACGTTGCTTGAGTTTCCATAGGAGCTTCTCATGCTCGTCGTCACCGACTTTGATGAGCCTCTCTAGTAGTTTCTTCGTATCCTGAAACCCGAGCTTTTGAATATCGATCTCGTTGATAGCTCCACCGGCATGTGAGGCCGTGAGTATACCTTTCCTGAGACGATCAAAAGTGGGAAGCTTCTCAAGAGCAGCCCATCTCAAAGCTTCTTCATCGTCTTCTTCTCTAGAAGACCTCGAGAATATCTCCATTCCTGAATCTTTCCTCCACGCCGATGAGTTTCTTCTCAAACTGTTACTCGCTTTCTGAAAACTAGTTCCCTCCATTTTGTATCCAAGAAAATCAAAACCCTTCTTCTTTTTTCCTCTTCTCTCTTTTTATTTTAATTTTGTGTCAGATCAAAGATTCAAAAAATAATAAAAGATTAATTAAAGAACAAGTTCTTGAAACAGATGAGAAAACTCAAGAGAGAATTTTAGATGGAAGATGAAGTAAATGTTTGGTTTCTGCTCCTTATATATATATATATCTGCATTGAGGAGATTTCACTGTTCATAATTTAGACACATGCATGTATGTCTCTTCTTCTTCTTCACCAAAGTTGAAAAATCAGAGACGGAACGTGACCAAGAAATAACGTTCTACGCTTTTTGAGTTTACGAATAAGAAAAAGAGAAAAAGAAACTAGTACGTCAGCTGTGACTCTTCTCTGGGAAATCTAGAAGGAGCACTGTTGGTTAAGACGTTAATTAAAGTTATTATTTAAATGATCCCACACTAAAGTCAAAATCTTTTATCTCAAGAATCACGGTACAGTGTGAAATGAATTATTGTAAAGGGTTTGGACATAATCATGTTTTTAATGTATCAATCACACTGCACATTTTTTTTTTGTCTTTGTCATTATATATGCAACCATAAAACTTAAATTTGGGCACAAAGATCTTTACAAAATAAAAAACACTAGGTCTCTAACCACCACCATCTTAGGTTTCCGGATCAATAATCAAAATAGTTGACAGAATGAAAACTTGTTAGGCGACATGAAACAAATACAACATAGATAAACTAAATTTACATGGAGTAGTAAACTTCATTACACTTATTGTAAAATTAAGTGTTGGACAAGAAAAGGTTTAGAGATAATGTAAAAAAACAAAGAACAAGGCGACAAAATATTTAAATAGTAACGTGCGAAGAAAACAAACGAATGTGTAAAATACACAATAGTAAGTTTTAAACTTTGACAATTATCGTTAACTTAGCAGCCGCTTGTTCCTAATCCGCCATTATTTAATTTGAATTGTATATCCCCTTTGGACTTTTCATCTTTGAAAATAACAAAATAATACTAGTATTTTAGTATCTTCTTTTGATTTCTTAAAATTAAACCTGCATTTTAAGAGATAATGTTTGTGTTGAGTTTTAATACCATATAATTAGGTTGTGTAAATAATATATAAATTGATTTCTCAAAAAGTCATGTATATATGAAGAGATATTTTTTTGTAATGGTAAACGTGTGTTAAAAAAAGAAAAGATACTGTATACAGTTTTGACCACTTTTTTATTTTATTTATTTTGTTCTTTCTTTAATAGCGTGAGTCGAAGATTCTAATTGGACCTGAATTGAAAGATCGTCTTGGTTTAATTTCCTCAACCCCTGATGACACAACCACTTTCTTGGAAGCTGCCAATTTTCCATATTCTTCCAGTTTTATCGAGAAGACGATAACGTCTCTTCTTCTTCTTTCTTGTCAACCATCCAGAACGTCTTACTTGTATCCTCATTAATAGGGCGACCGTTTATTGGTAGGCCAATTCATTACATAAAACTGGGTGATTTAGTTATCTTGCGAGTCATATTTATTGGTCGGGCGTGCTGTTCCTGTCTAATTTATAGGTGTTACAAATTTCATTGGTTCAGTTTTTTTTTTTTTTTTAAGGAGTCAAACTCAAAGCTTTATAGATATGTAAATTAAAGAGTTTCAAACACTCCATTTAGGGAGAAAGATTACAGACCAACAAGGCAGATTTATAGCAAGAGATGTATCTTTCTGCACACATGGAGACTGAAGAAGAGTCTGCTTGTAATTGTGGGCTCACTCGTATAGAAAACCACTTTTATTTTTTTAATCATTTTGCCATAGTTAGTGTCTGAACTGTAGATAATTTAAACACTCCACTAATCAGATTTACTTACATTCGTATAGGGAAAAAAAACATTAAAAAGAAAAACAAAACAATTGAACCAAAATATGTCTCCTAATTACTTCTATGTCTTGCTCCGGTAATGTCCTTGCATCTGAATAGGCTTTTGCCAATGTATCAGTTTCAACTTTCCTATTCCTCAAGACAAAGACAAGACAAAACAAAAAGAAAGCAAGCAAAAATCAACTCAGGCGTGTGCAGCCTCAGAGTCTTCTACGGTGGCGGCCGGCGTAAGTCCAGTCAACAAATCCTCCTGTGGCGAGCCTAGCAAGAGTGAAACGATCTCTCTCATATTCGGCCGCTTGGCTGGATCAGGGTGACAACAAGCCAAACCTAACTTGAGCAACAATTCAACTTCCTCCATCGACTCACACTCACTCCTCACCCTCTCATCCGCCGCCTCAACCAATCTTCCTCCACCGTACAAATCCCTAACCCAATCCACAAGCACCATATCTTCTTCCTCCGCGTACTCTATCGGCCTCCTCCCACAAACAACCTCCAACACCACCACACCGAAACTATACACATCACTCCCCTCCGTAGGCGCAGACGCAGAAGCAAGCTCCGGCGCCAAATACCCTAACGTACCCACCACGCGAGTGGTGTTTGGAGCCCCACCGTGCTCATACAACTTGGCTAAACCAAAGTCCCCTAACCTCCCACGCATCTCAGAATCCAAAAGTATGTTACTTGATTTAATATCTCTATGAATCACCACTTGATCCCATCCATGGTGAAGATAGTTAAGCCCTTCCGCAACATCGTTAATCACCTGACGCCTTCTCCGCCACGGCATTGGCTCTTTCGGATTATCAAAGATCCACTGGTTAAGACTTCCGTTTGGCATGTAATCGTAGACGAGCATCAGCTCGTTTTTACGGCGACACCATCCTCTCATCTGAACCAGATTCTTATGCTGTAGCCTTCCCATACTCGAGATCTCCGCCATGAACTCTCTCAAACCTTGCTTCGAATCGTGGTTCACGCATTTAACAGCGATCTCACTGCTGTTGTTCGGCAAAACCCCTCTGTAAACTTTACCAAATCCACCAGATCCAAGAAGACGATCGTAGGAGAAAACCTCAGTAGCGGCGGCGAGCTCTTCGTAGCTGAAACGGTGAGGCCAAAACTCCAACTCCCACTCCTCAATCTCTTCTTCTTCCTCCTCTTTTATTAGCTTCTTCCAAATCAGAAAAGCCCCAAATCCGATTAGACCTACGAAGACAACACAACCGATAACGATCCCGGCGATTGCTCCGGTGGAAAGAGAAGACGACGAAGATCTCAGCAAGAAAACAGGTAACTCCGTTGTGTTGATGTCCCGAAGAGCTCCAGTATCACTCAAGCTCCAAGCTAGAATCCTCCGAGCTTCAACCCAATTCGTTTTCGAAGCGGAGAAGCCGACATACATATCCGCCGAGACATAATTAGCGATAACCGGATCACGAAAACTAAGCGTCGGCCGGCGAGGTCGAATCACGCCGACGGGAGCGACGGAGACGTTGATCTCGAAGTTAGGACCATCGAAATCGATCCAAGCTCGAACGTTGTTTCCGTTACGCATATTGAAGGGAACAAAGCTCCCGTTAACAGAATCGTAGTACCCAGCGGTTACGGAAGCGGTGGATTCGATGTTGTTGAGGTCGATTCCGATGTGGTTATCGTCGATATCGTTGACTTCAGAGTTCCGACCGGTGTCGAACTCGACGGCGAGGAGAGGAGCGTTGAATCGGACGGTGGTGTTGGTGAAGAGACCGAAGTATTGGCTGGAGATAGCGTTTGGAGGAGAGGTGGAGTTGGAGAGGACGAAGCAGAGGCCAAAGCCAGGGCTTGTGGATATGTCAGGGAGGATGGAGAAGATAAAGGAAGTTGAGAAAGACGAGAGCCGGGTCGGGTTACGAGTTGGGTCGGGTATGATTGAGAGCTTTCGCGGGTAAAAAGCGCGTCCGAAAGAGAAAGGATCGGAGTCGTTGATGAGGATGATCACGCTTGAGTCTATTCGGGAATCTTTGATGAGGATCACGTTGGTTCTGTTGGTTGCGGAGCTGAATGAATTGTAGAGGAAATCAATTGCAGAAGAGGAACGGTCGAGATGAGTGATGATTATTAGGAGAAGAAGGAGAGGAGCTGACCCTTGCCGCCGCCACCACCACCACCGCATTCTGTATAGTATAGATTTTTCTCCGGTGGGAGGAGCAATGTGAATATTTGGGGAAAAGGGAACAAACATAATAAGGCCACCGTCGGAGCTTTCTCATCTGTAATTAAGTGTGAGATTGAGATAGCGAGAGCAGGTGGTCAACGTCGGCGGCTTTGGAAAGTCAAAAGGTTTTTTTTCTTCTTTACTGTTGAGAAATTAGGAAATGTCAAACCCGGTTTCGACCATTCGGTTCACGATTATGGGCTTTTAATTTGTGTCTACACGCCTTTAGGCTCAAATTTGCCCCAATAATAAATACACTACGATTTATTTATTTTCTATTTCATATGATTGTATTTCTATGTGTGGTAATGTACAGCGACATGAGGATTTTAAAATTGATTCGTACAAGGACGACAAGGCAAAGCATCTTTATACAAACTGGTCTTTTACATGAGCATCTTTCAGATGTGAGTATATAAACAACATCATCGTCTCTCTACTTTTTGTCATATGAGAGTAAGTAAACTAAAAAATATTCTAAGTGTACGTGAGTAATATAGTTTATTTTCCTGGATCATATATTATGAGGAATATATAGAGTATTGTGTTGTATGGTTTTCTTTTTCTGATTAACTAACTATATATGATGCTTTATAGTGAAAATGAGTGGGAATGAAACTCCAGAGCTGCCGATCATCAACCTTTCTGACAAGAACCTGAAACCGGACACAGAGCTCTGGAACTCAACGAGAGACCGCGTCCGTGAAGCCATGGAACATCATGGATGGTTTGTGGCGGAATACAACAACTTTCCAGTAGAACTTCACCAGTCGATTCTGGGGGCCGCTAAGGAACTACTTGATCTTCCTCCCGACATCAAGATAAAGAAAGACAACCACAAGGCCGGGCACGGCTACATCACCATGATGTCAGATGCTCAGCTCGTTCATGAAGGCCTCGGTGTTGACCAAGTCAACGATGTTCAACAGTGCCGCCGATTCTCTCGTCTTATGTGGCCTGATCATCATGACAACGACCGTTTCTGGTATTATATATATATATTTATCAAGTAACTTAAGTACTTAACACAATCAAATTTTCTCCTTACTAGCTATCTATGTTATTAACGATATATGTAATATGTTATAGTGAAATCGTTCATGCATATGCGAAAATGCAAGCGGACCTCGAGCAACTTGTGATAAGGATGCTCTTCGAGAGCTTTAACTTGGAGAAGTATGTAGATAAACACATAGAAGGAACACGCTACCTTCTTAGATTGTTAAAATACAGGAGACTTCCTAATGGAGAACCCAACAGGAAGTTCATATCTCATACGGACAAGACCTTCATTTCCATTCTCCATCAGAACCACATCACCGGACTCATGTTGAAATCCGAGAAAGAGGATGTTTGGTATCCTTTTATCCCTTCACCTACCCGGTTTGCTGTTATAGCAGGCGATGCCATCATGGTAAGCTGAATAGTAAATGTTAATCAGTACTTCAATCGTCATATATGCTGTTAATTAAATTATGTGCGTATATGAAAACATCAGGCGTGGAGCAACGACAGAATCAAGGCGTGTTACCACAAGGTTGAGATGGAGAGCGTGGAAACGAGGTACTCATTAGGGTTCTTTTCGTTCCAAGAAGGAATAATATCGACACCAGAGGAGATGGTGGACAAGGACCATCCTTTAGCGTACAAACCATTTCGCCATGATGGACTTCTTGAGTACTATGAGACATTGGAGGCTCACCGTACCATGACCAAGGCCTATTGTGGCATACCACAAACCTGATCATTCTCCACCAAAACCTATCACTTTCGTTATCTTATTAGCTGTAAGATGTCTGCATTTGAATGTGTTTTAAGACCTCTTTCTTCTTTTTGGTTCCTGGAACAAAACTCAAATAGTCAAATGTTTTTTTTTTTTCTCTTTTTGTTCGGTTCCGTAATAAGATACTACTATATATTTGTCCTTGGTTGACTCTATTAACGGGCCTTGTTTACATTAGCATGGGCCTTAACTAATAATAGTTATCAACCTCGATCCTTTTTCTTGTGTTCTTTTGCAGTTGGTTTAATTTTGTTTTGGAATTTAAAACAGAAATCCTCAACTCCACTTCAAGTCTCCATTATACGAAATAGTTAATTCTTGTCTAATCAATATATCAATTAGAAAGAAAATTGCATAAACATGGGCCTATGTCTTCTTCTGGCACACATCGAGAGAGAAGATATTGATTGTAAAATTAAGATAAGATAATATAATGTAGTACTATTGTTTTCGTCATTTTCGTTTTCTTTTTGTAGAGTAGACATAGGCTTGTCTTTAGATGTGCTTTGTTATTTTATTTTCAGACAATCTGACAAATAGCAACAAAACAAGATGAATCGTGCTGGGACTCTGAAAATAACACCGTGTAGTTTGTCCTTAATGTTGTAAAATAGATTTTTTTAGTGTTACAATCATAGAATTTCTTTGGGACCCTCAATGCATAATTGCAGAATTATAGTTGTATTTTAATGAGATTCTCATTAGTGGCAACATGTCATGGGACGATTCGAGAAAGTGCTAGATGTTTTTTTCTTCTTCTTGAGAATTGCAATTTTTGATGTAATGCAATACACAGATACGATTGAGGACAGACAATGATACTACTAAAATCATTTACAGCAATTTTATTAATCAAAATAACTAAGCCGAGCACAAAACTATTAGGTATTAATCTCATGGGTCATTCCTCTCTGTGATTTCCTATCATTGAAAGAGCTTTATTGAAGTGAGTTGCTTTTGTTTGAAGATACTCTCTCCATGTGACGGATCGGTATAGAGGCGATTCAAGAGGGCTAACCAGCTTCGATACAGGTGATATCTTGATATCAGACTGGGGACCCCAAAGGAAAGCTACAGATAACCGGGCTCTGGTTTGGTTAACCCGAGCGCGGTGCAGCACGCTTTTAAACAATCCGTTGGATAAGATGTGGAAGAGGTCACCGACGTTGACCACGAGCGAGCCAGGTACCGGTGGCACGGTGATCCAACCAAGATCATCGCGAAACACTTGTAGACCGGCGGTATTGTTCTGGTACAGAATGGTTAGGAGGGTGGAGTCGGTATGCGCGGCTAGACCCATAGCTCGGTCAGGTTCAGGACAAACCGGGTAGTGATTTAGCTGGAGAGCTGCTTGGGCCCAGCTTAAATCTGCTGAATTGAGACTGGCCCATTCAACGTCTTCCTCGCTGACCCCAAGTGAATTAAGTGCTAACCACATCAGTTTAGAAGCCAACTTTTTCATTCGCTCCTCGTACTCTTCAACGATGTCGCTGTTAATTAAAAACGAATTGTTGTAGTCATCTAATTAGTACAACAGATGAGAGAGTTGACAATAATCAAAACTTTAAAAAATAAAAGGTACTCCTCAATTTGCATATATACTTAAGATTTTTAATATATTTGTACGACCTTAGGAAAAAAAAAAAAAAAACAAGTTGGAAATTTTTTTGTTTTCTCCGATAAAACTAAAAGAAATATATCTCCAAATCTTGAGGTGGGTCCACTAGCACTAGAGATTTTTTTTCATATATGCTCTTAACTCTTAAAATCCCACTAAACTCCGAGGACATGGCAAAAAATTTCGGTTGCTTCTGTTATCTATGCCCCTTGTTACTACCTATAGGGCGTCCAACGTTTCCGGATGTTTTACCTTAAATGATAATAAAATTCGTCTACGTTTTTATATGTTTTATTTTTTTCCTTCTATTAAAACTTTTGCATATATATAAGACTCGAAACCATGACTTCTATTTGGTTATATGTTCCTTAAGTAGCAATATGTAATTATGTGTACAAATGTATTGGATTTGAGTGTATGAATACATACCAGTAGTTGAGGTGATGTTGGGGCCAAAGTTTACGGAAATCGTTGAGAGGAGAACCAGTGATGGTGAACCCTTCGGACCACATTTGCTTATTAAAGAAAGATGCGATACGAGCCACGCCATAGCCGGAGACACCTGTCTCCGACCGAGCCGCCTTTAGCTTGCGTTGGACGGGTAGCCCAAAGAGGCTACCTGTGAGAAACTCAACGTCTTGCAGAAGACTCAAAGGCACGCCGTGGTTTGCGATCTGGAAGGCACCCCAAGTTCTACATGCATGACCGATTTGGTTGGCCGCGTCAGGATGGTCAAGGTCGATAAGAGGGATGGTTTCAACCGCGGTCGGAGGGGAAGGAGCAGCAGCGAAGAGGATATCGTCTTTAGGGGTCCACGAGTAAGAATCCGGGAGCTCACGGAGGGATGTGAAGTCAGGTTGGTGAGAGTGTGGGAGGTGAATGGGATGGCCTCTAAACACATCTGCTAGCATTGCAGGCATCTTTGCTCTTGTTTTTTTGATTTTCTTAAAAATTTATTAATTTGGAAGATGTTTGTGTATTTTTTTCTTTATGAAAAAATATAATGTGCTGTTTGGTGATGGTAGAGATTGGAAGAGTTTGAGAGATTATTTATAGTGGTGGAGTCGAGATCAAGAGAGGAGGCAAAAGCATATGTTAAAGCTCTTGTTTTGGTCCATTCTTATTGGTTTCTCGACTTGTTTATTGGATTAATACGATACGAACAAACCAAACCTCTAGAAAATTATGGAGGTCCCGCCATTTCCTTCTTTTGTAAGAAAAAATTATATAATTTATTATTTGATTTATGCAAGATAAGATACATGTACATGATGAGTTGTCAAACCATTTAGAATTCAAATCAATGTTTAGGTATTGTGATAGATTGTATCAGGAGAGTTTGTATTCATATGTGTGTAGAAGTTAAAACAGTGTTCATTCAAATAATCTATAGTTTTAAGAAAGCGATTAATGTGTATACGGCCGGACAAAATATGCAAAAGAAAGAAAGAGACAAATGTTTTGTAGTCTTATCACTTATTTTTGTTTATGTTGATTTTGTTATTTCCTCGGTCATTGGAATTAAGTTATATCCAACATATTTCTTGATAACACGCTTCGTGATTTTTTTTCTTCAATTATTGTCATAATAAAAATCTTATTATCTTTCGAATCGAATATTAAAATTTACACAGCAGTCAAATTATATATATATATATATATATATATATACAGTAAAATGTATTTTTTTGCCACCACAAATTACTTTTTGTACGTCTAGCGATTGTGGTCAAGTAAGTGTTGATTGATTGAAATCATAATTGTGAAAGGGGGAGACATAAAGAGGAGTGTTTTTGTTTGTGACAAAAGAAGGAACAAAAATAGAAAGGGCCAATGTTGTCCTGTACAAACAATATATAGCTTACTGCAGCAAAGAACAAAATAGCTTATCTTCTTTGATTTTTCTACCAAGAAAAATGGAAAGATTTTCACATGTAATGATTCGGAGTAAAACTTTATAAATATATCTTTATTCGAACGTTTTTTTTTTGTTTAAATAACACTTTGGAAGACAATAAATCATTCAACAAAAAAAAACAAAATGAATTGAGGATCAACCATTGCATAACAGAGAAAAAAACAAAAATACAAACAAAAACATTAGACACATTATGCAATAGCACAAACTGATAACCTTCGTGAAATCAACCTATAGTTGTCAAGTCTTGAGTGGCCTCACTCATAAGTTTTGCACACCAAAAATTTGCCTCGAATCTAATATGATAGATTGACATTCGATTCGAATGAGATAAGCTTTATCAATATCTATCTTTTTCACTAAAACCAAATTTGATGATGAAGTAAACTGGTTCACCTAGATAGTAAGATAGACTCATTTTACATTGTTAAATTTCAACTAAAGATTAAATTATTTTAATATCGCAGTTACATATTTTTCTGGTTTTAGACGAATTAATTATATGAATTTACTGAATTAATCGTAAAAAATGTTTTTGAAATAATACACAATTTTCCTAAATTTTTTGAATGTTTTGTTGGTTTTCTCGTTTATTTTCCAAAAAGAAAATTATGAAGAAAAACCATTCAAACATTGAGGTATAACACACGTGTATTTGTTTTGTATCTTACTATAAACAAAAGATAAATCCAAATTAGTATTTTGTATCGTTTTGTACAAATTCAAACACATAAAGATTAATGTTAGATGAATAAACGGTGGTATGGGTTTAAAATATTCCAATTGTGTGTAGTGGAGGAAAACGTTATCAGCTTTCTTTTTGCATTCAATGTCCTTTTCCGGAACAGTAGTAGTAAATACAATTTACAAGTGTAGTGACCAAAACTTTCAAACATCACTTGCCTTTTCGCTGCCTATTTAAGCCTCTACTGTTTTTGGCTTCTATCTAAATTACAAACTTATTCCTTATCCGCTGATCCAATTTAAAGACAAATTTAACATTCAAATCTTCTTTATATATATAAAGAAGATGCACGAAACCAATATAGTAGATTAATAGTGTGATCTTTATTTATTTATTTTGAACATAGTAATATATTAGTGCACGTACCTCATAAATCAAAAGGACTCATACATAAAAAAGTTTCGACGGACCAGTTGATTATGTGGACGAATTTGTGATAAAGGAAAATAGTTACAATTTTTTTTTACTTTTAGAAGAAATAATAATTACTTTACTTGAAATGGATCAAACGTTGAATCAAATATTGGGAACCAATAAAAAGCGTGGAGATGAATCTCTTTTTCCGCTGGCATCTCAACAAAAGGAAACACTACCCCATTCATTTTCTTTTAAATTTATTTAAATTTGGTCATTTTCGTCTTATTGACATTTTATTTTATTTTCTTCTCTTTTAATAATTTTTATACTTTTTTTTTGTCTTCTTCTATCCGACTTGGCTCTCACTACGCTATATTCCAATAGTAAAATATCTACAACACGACAAAAATTTACACCTCAAGGGTCCTTTGTTTTATCTCCAACACTAGTCCTTAAGATTAACGCATAATGTTCAAAAAAAAAAATGGAAAAACATAAACGCACTAATGGTTGTTGTTATCCCTATAATTACTGATTTAATAGAAATAATTCAAATTTAATAAGATACGGAATTTCCTGGTGATAAATTGTTATATATGTGTGTCAACAAAATTTTTAATGATGAAGAATGATAACTAAACTTTTGTTGTTATATAATGATTTTGGTCTGATGGTAAATATTGATCTCACACGACGACAATGTCGGAACAAAACTTAACTAATTCACTAGCTCGCGCGGGTTTGTTGGTGTTTAGTTTTGAATTTTGATAATCGTGAAGCTTGGTATAATGGTACTATATTGTTTTCATTTTTAGGTGTTGCTGATTACGTTAATTGAAAAGAACAAGCCAAATTTATTTATGGAAACAAGTAATATGTAACTAATACACATGACACATGGACATGCACATGCATCATCATCCATGCACGTGCTCCTCACATAATGCTCTCTACATCGCTTTCCAAAATGTCACAAAACAGAATAATTATGATTTTTCATCATAGAGTTAGAGATTGATATCCCGTACCTTGTCTCCCTGCAGTTCTAACCCCACACCAGAACACACATCTATACGTATTTCTGTTTATGTGTGTATACGTATGCAATGACCAACGAGCATATATGTGTGTGTAGTGTATTTTTGTTATACAGCTAGATGCAGTAAAAACATTAATATTTAATTTCTCTTATGTAATATATTACTTTTAGAAATCATAGGTCTCGAAAACACTAAATTATTAACAAGATATTAAATTTAGTTAATTACGTATATGTTTCATCAGTGATTTAATTTTCTTGTACGTTTTTATATTTTATGAAAAGACGACTGTTGATAAGTAATATAAATACAAATATATTATCTGGTATTATTTGAAATTGTAATGGATAAGTTAATACTACGAATATGTGTTTGGAGTTATATATACAAGGGAAAGACAATATTATATATATGGTGACAGCCAGAATGGGATACTTATCTCTTGGCTTTAAGGGATGTAATACGTTTTTGACATGGATGATAATCATCCACGTGTAATTATATAAACCCTATCTGGACTTATATTAGGGCATTTTGTTTCTTATAACTAAATGTACAAACGCCACCTAGAGTTTTGGAATCATATGTCGGACCTAATTTTAACAGTGTCGTCTCTTAATTTTAAGCTTGATAACATAACCAGTGATCCAGATTTGTAATAATCATTATGTTTAATAAAATTGAAAAAGAAAGAAAAGTTAGATGCGGTTTGCTTTCAACCTCATTGGATACCATGTTTTCATTGCCATGAGCCTGCCCTATATCTTTTATCCTTAACCTTACATGGATCCCGACATTAATTAACACCACACAGAGATCTAATTTAATCTGTTTTTGTTTCTGCATCTATTATATATTCAAATTAGTACATTGAAAGAAAAACCAAAAAAAAAGTTCAAACGAGTATGGACAAACCTAATAAAACGACAACATTATTGAATTATATCTTTTTTACCCAACATATTACGATCACGTCAAACCAAACGACTCTAGAATATATATCAACTAGTTACTTTATATCTAGTAAACTTTTACCGATGACTCCAAAGTATAACTATCACCGCAAAGTATAACTTCGGGAAAATTGTTAAAGTAAACAATGTCTATGTTTATATATATAGCACAATAAAATTGGTATATATATTGTGGAGTAGTTTGGTTCTATATCCATTTAAAATATGTAAATATATCGATTTTACTGAAGTTATATATTAGAACCACTTAATCAACCAGTTCACGTGCCTTGTTACTCTTGAAATTGATTGTGATCTGAAGTATGTTTGTTGTCGAAATGACAAGCAGATTCCCTCTCTCAAATCTGAGAACAAAAAATAGTGATTTAGAATTTGACAACACACTTGTTTTTGTGCCTGGTACTCTTAGTTATGTAAAGACCAGTTTCAAATGTATGATGAAAAAAATGTATTATGAAAGAGGGTGCTTTAAAAAAAATTATTAAAAAAAAAACTCATAATATTGTTATAAAAAAAAAAAAAACAAGCTATCGTTAGAGTTATTTTTAAAAATAGTGACAAAGTGCATAACTCTTTAACAAAATAGATTATAACACACGTACGTCTTAATTAAACCAATCACCATGGTTCATACGGTTAGGGTCCGGCATACAATAACGAAAATGTATTTGATGATCCTTTCTAACTATCTTCATTGATTGATAAAACTAATAAAATATAAATGAGAGAGGCCCATATACAATTTTTATTAGTGCACATGAAAGAAAAAGAGATGTTAAATGAAGATAGTTAAAGTTTGGATGAATTAGGACCAAGTTAAGTTCATGAATCTTGTGTAGAGGTAGGCTGTGAGTGTGAGGGCGATCTAGTTTAGCGAGCTTGTTTCAAAGTAGGTATTTAATTAATGTTATCGACGAAATGAGGAGCAGATTTCTAAACCGATATATATATATATATATGTATAATAGCCTCACGAAGCGTATACTGTTACTTAATTCCTCGTTAATTACATCTTTTCTTTCCACAAGGGTGAAATTGAATCATTTATTTAAGACTATACTTATAACAAATTATATGTTTCCTCTCAGTTATTAGTTATTACTGTCTTTTTACTCTTAAGATTATTAGTCTTTTGTGATTGAACTGTTGTTCACTTGTTAACATAATTCTTACTCCAGTTAGCAGTGACGAAAATTGAAGGCCGCTTATTTGATAAGTGTTGTTGTGTCAGTCCATAAAGTCCAAAAATAAAACATAGATTAACATATATGTAACATTGATAAAGATCGATATTTCTAGAAACGCTTCAAATAATTGCCAAAAAAACGTGCACCTTCAGTTTTCAATATGTTATTATATTGTTACTATAAAGATGTCAAAATTGCAATTTCCAATGTTAGAAGAGATGAGGAAACATGAAGGAGAGCATTTCTTTGTCGCTAACAAAATTTATTTATTTTCAAAAGTATGACATAATAAATAAATTTTGAAAATAACATCAAAAAATATCATATACACACCTCTAATCCGTATATAAGACTATATCAATAAACGAAAATGTCATATTTAAAATACATAACTAATTTGCACAAATTTCATATTTATGTTTAAACTTTCGATGTAATTTAGAAGAAGAAGAATCACAAAATGATCATTCATCGCATATACTAATACTAGATCATATGAATTAGTATTTATTTATCGTCTTGCTTTTGTCACTTGAAAGAGAAAAATTAAGTTTGATATAAGAATTAGGTATCCCCGTTTACTTACATTTTCTCTTTATAATATACTTCTTTTGCCGATTAAGTTATCGAGCACTGTGCTGTAGTTTTTTTTGTTTAGTTTTTTCGGTGTAGTTCAAATTACCCTTTAGACCATTTTTAATGCATATTTTTATTTTTTTTTAAATAAAATAATTTAAAAATAAAACATTATTTTCTCCAATATATTTTATTTTCAACTCTAAAATAGAATTAGTATACAAAATAGAGGTGAAATAGAGTTGTTTTATATATAGAGCAATCCTATCATTTTCTCTATTTCAGAGTAAAATATAGAGTAGGGTTGGAACAAATGTTGCTCTATAATAGAGATTTTACTCTAAAATAGAGTAGAATTGTAGATTCCCTTAGGGGACAATGATAAAAGCCTCCATTCTTAAATTTTATCTTTTATGTCAGTCCACAGTTCATACGTATTATTTAGATTATATATATTCATAGCTGCAACTCATATTTTAAGAATTCCAGTCTAGCATCCATTACACCCTGAAAAATCGCTAAGCCTATCTTCTCCGCCTCAATTAATGATTACTTCCGTCTAACATCGATTATCTATGTCTCTCTATACCGATTATTTTTGGAACTAAATATAAATCAAATATTTTATTATTATTTAGAGATTTAAATTAATAGTTTGTGATGTTTTACAATAACTAATGTACAAATTTTTGATAAAAATCATAAAATTTTATTTTTAAATTACGTTTTTATATGTTTACCGTCATTTCAAAGATAATATTATAGTTTTATATTTGATCTAATATTTTTTCTTTTAACACAAACAGAATTATACATTTATTTAGTACTATATATATTTAATTAATTTAATAAAATAACCGTAAAACTAGTCCTCAATTAATTCTCATTTAATCTTCGATTTTTTTGATAGGCGCTAGGTCTATCCTGATCGTCCGACTAGTGCCTAACAATTTCTAAAATATGCACCATTTTACAATAAAAAATCGGAAAAAAAAAATTTTTTGGTAGGAAATATAAACTTCAATCTATAAATAGGAAGAGGTCGAAATGACATCCTCTCAATAATTACCTACACAAATCTGTTTAAACTTGTGTTAGAAACAAGTTAAGTATGTGTTTACCTTAATGTTTGAATAAGTGTGTTAAATTTAATAATATACTCCGTTTTAAAATATAAGATGTTTTGAGTGAAAACATGCTGATTAAGAAATGACCACTGTAAAAAAGTTCAACCAATCATAAACAAAACTACATAATAGAAAATATTAAATAAATCTAAAAATAGTATAGAAATTTAAAAATATTTTATATTATGAAACAAAAAAATTCTAAAATATCTTATATTTATATTATGAAATGGAGAGTGTACGAAAGTTGTAAAAGAAGATGAGAATGGTAGGGAAGAGTAATAAATAAATGATAAACAATAAAAAGTAACATTTGTCATGTTGTTTCTCGATATCTGTAGCACACACTTGTTCAGTGCCTCTTCGAACCACCCCATCGCCATTGGATCTTTCGAGACAGATAGATATGTCTAACGTTCTTAATCTCATTCCTAAGGTTTTCCATTCATTGATGTGTCTGGATTCACGTTTGTCAGATCGTCTCCATTGTGTCTCCATTGTGTCAAATGCTCGCCCTTGTCACCGCCTTAATGTGACAATATCACTGGTCACATGAAACGATCGTGATGTTTAATTATTATTATAATGATCCCAGTCCCCATCTTAGCTATATAAATATAATAATAGAAACCACGGATCAACTAACCTCAACAACTGATCTCAAATTGATACGGATAAGCCTTGCAACTTTCGAAATCTGGTGGAGAGATGTATTGTATATACGTTTGACCAGCCTCCTCCTGCAACATATAGATGGAATGTGAGCAGGCTCATTCGAACAGTTTGAGCGCCATCTATGTCCCATGAGAATGTAAAAATATAAAGCGAGAGGAAGTTACCCTATAGAGAATTTGCAAAGAGAATCAATCTCTTCAATGAAATTTGTATTGGGCGCATCTGCCATAGTCAGATCAAACATGCATCTGACAATGAGCTCGTAGAAGGGACATTGAAGAATGTAATAACTATACTCGGTGGCAACCGCTTTGACCAACAGGGTGGTGGACCAAACATTATACTTGGCTGAGCAATTTGTTACGGCCCGTTTTCGCTTTGGGCCCATATATTTTACAATATATATAACCAGCAACAATACTCAGCAGTAAAATAAATTAAACTTTTAGATCCATTTTTCCCACAGTTCTCTTTTTTTGGCTTATTCTTTTCTTTTTTTAGTCAAACCAAATTATTATTTTTTCCTAAATTTTTCAAATTTAAATCCCATGTATGGTAAGCTTTGTCAATAGGTTGGATAGTTAGAGAGACCAAAACCATGATGGTTTTTACCTTTTTATAGAGGAGTAGGCGAGAGTAGCCTAAGCTTTTATAATAACTAGTACTCTACTCAAGCGCTCGTTAGTGCGATCGACATACATTATTATGTGGTGTAAAAAATCACTAAAAAGAATTGTGTGTTTTAAAAGAGATTGCAATACCTTGGTTGATCTAGTCAGAGAAGAGAAAAACAACTTTGGAAATTGGAACATAATCCAGTTTGCATGGAATCCGAGATCGGCAAATAAAAGACATATTTATCAAAAAAAAAAAAACGTAACTATCAGTTGAAGAATAATGCAAGTTCCATTGTTAATTCATTTTTCATATCTCTTGGTTGCATTTTCGGATGTTAACTAAATAAATGGTTTCACATATCTTGCTAACGTCCACTATATAACAACGAAGGGACCATCGGCCTCAAAAACATAACATAAAACAAAGGCAAATAAATTTATTTTCTAAATTTCTTTGTTTTTTTTTTTTTTTAAAGCCATGGTTACAATTGTACTCACGTGATAGTACTCTAGAATTTTAAAGTAGTAGTAGATATGGACCACCAAACATATCCATTATGTTAAAATCCATTTGTCTATCAATTCATGGTCTAACAAAATGTAGTAAATGCGGTAAGGGGGGAATGGAGGGAAAAGCTGAGTTCAAAACTTGAAACTGGACCAACCATAGTACCATACAGTAAAATTTGTATGAGTATATATATATAAATAAACCTTATATCTCTCTCTTTAACTTTTTTCTTATTGTGTGACTTTGTTTGTGTTTTTTGAATATAAACTAGATCTACCTTTTAGGATTTAAACATTATTAGGGCCACGACTTCTTGTTGTTACGTCCATCTCTCACTAGCATTTTTAAGGTCAATTATTAAACTTTAGACTTTAGAGTAACTATCTTCATTCTTCAATCATTTCTATTTGTTACTGTTATAAACAAATTAAAGATTACTACATAACAAGAGCAAACAAA
This sequence comes from Camelina sativa, assembly GCF_000633955.1. NCBI lineage: Eukaryota > Viridiplantae > Streptophyta > Magnoliopsida > Brassicales > Brassicaceae > Camelina > Camelina sativa. The sequence continues at coordinate 7,421,938 of NC_025698.1, forward strand.
GGTGTGACAAGAAACATCAACAAAATTCTAAAAAGCAAGAAGACGAAACTAAGGCCAGAAGGAACAATATCTCTGCAGCATTTTAACATATACACCACTCCACTCGGCCCGGCACTCACGATGTAGTTTTATCGTTGTTGGGACCTTCGATTTGGACTGTTTTTTTTTGTTTTTTTTGTTTTTTTAGGTGTGTGGTAATTTAAGCGATTTGCTACAAAAGTGAAAAAGGAAAAAAAACCATGTGAACACGAAAAAAGAAAAAGAAAATATGAAAACAAAAAGTTGTAATAATGGCTAAGGGATTTCTACTTGTAGCTCGGTTGCTTGCTTCTCATTAAATTAGTAAACGGTGTGGAATTAATGGCACATATACCATTGTACGTAAAAAGGATAATAAATATGGCAAATTAAAAATCACATTTATACCCAAATTATTACCCATATCTCACGGGGTTTATCACCCAAATCTATGTTTAAGTACGCTACTAAATTCATATAATTAAGGACTAATTAAACTAACTCAACTTTTTCCCCCAATAAACTCACTTCGTTTTCGTCTCTCTCTCTCTCCCCCATATGGACTTATGGTCAACACTCAACAGGTCAATTTTTTTTTTTTTTTTTAATTTCATTTTTCTCTGTACATAAAAATAATGTTTTCTTTTTGAAAAACACTGTTTTAATGTCGTTAGTAAAGGTTATATTTTTCTTTTTATTTTTATATTTTCCTTAATTATTTCTAAATGTGTCTTCTTTTATCGTTTAAACCAAACTAAAGAGCGGATTCACCATCTCGATCTGTCTCCAAAGCTCCTATCTTTTTTCTTCTTCTCCTGAAGGTTTTTTTTTTCTGGAGCTTTCTCATCAGGTTCTCTAATCTCAGTCTTTCAACTTTAATTTTGTTAAGAAAGTTTTGATATTTCTGCTTGTGCATCCGCGTTATCTGCATTTCGTTTGCGTTTTGAGCCGCCGCAAGTTTTCAACTTTTTATGTGTTTTTTTTTTTTTTTTCGGATTTCTTGCAAAGATGCCCATGTTTTTAAGGGTTTCTTAAGAAGAGAATGCGAGTTGATTTTAAGGCATAGGGTTTTGTGGGTTCCTTTGAGATTTCTTTAGATGTTGAAAGCTCTGATTCATGGGTTTGCTTAGGTTTCTCACGATCTGTTCGTTTCCCCAAGAAAATGTGGCTGAGAAAATATTTATAAACCCCCCAACATAGAAAGGAAGAGTAGTTGGATTCTCGAATATTGATTTTCCTAATATTTTTTCTTCATATTTTAGATTTTGTAAAATTGAGGTTCTTTTCTGCATTACTGTTTGCATTGTTCGATAAGGAAATCAAATAACTTTTTGATTCTACCATTGAATCTTACGGAGTTTTTGAAAACAAAAAAGTTTGAACCTTTGGAGCTTGTATGTATGTATATCTTCTATTGATACTATTGGTTCAGTGGACCAAAATTTTCCTGGAAAGTTTCCAAAAAATCTAGTTGGTTCTAGTTTTGAGTCAATCTGGCCATCTTTTTTTTATATGCGTTGTTGCAGATGAGCAATCTGATCTCTCTCTATTGCATTAAAGGTTGATCTTTTGTGTTCTCTTGTCTTTCAATTTGACAGATCGGGAGGAAGATGATGCAGTCCTAAGACTCAAGACTTCTTCAAGGCTGTGTCTTCTCGTGGGATTTTTATAACATGGGGAAGGAAAATGATGTGTCTCGTCCATTCACTCGTGCCCGTGCCTCTGCTTTGCGCGCTGCAGAAATGACTTCTACTACACAGAATCAACAGAGAGCAAACGCAAAAAGACCAGCCTTGGAGGATACAAGAGCCACTGCACCCAACAAGAGGAAGAAGCGAGCGGCTCTAGGGGAGATCACAAATGTTAACTCCAATGCAGATATACTTGAGGTTGTTAAAAGTACATTCTGTTTCTTTTTAGTGTTTGGCTTCCTGTGATATCTTGTGAAGTAATATATGCATCTCTGGGACATGGGTTTTGCCATTTCAGGCCAAAGACATTAAGCAGATAAAGAAAGGACGGGGTTCATCCCAGTTGACATCTTCTGTAACTTCAGAAGTCACAGATCTTCAGTCCGGTACTGATGCAAAAGTAGAAGTTGTATCAAATACAACAGGAAACCTGTCTCTCTGTAAAGGCACAAATGACACAGCTGATAACTGTATTGAGAAGTGGAATTTCAAATTGCCTCCAAGACCACTTGGGAGATCAGCTTCTACAGGTGATCTATTTGACACAAATTTTCATGTGATTAGTTCCTATTGTATAAAGGAGTGGTCTTTACTGACTTATAAACCCTTTTTCTGCAAATGTTTGCAGCTGAGAAAAGTGCTGTTGTTGGTAGTTCAACTGTACCAGATATTCCAAAATTTGTAGACATTGATTCAGATGACAAGGATCCTTTACTGTGTTGCCTCTACGCCCCTGATATCTACTACAATTTGCGTGTTTCAGAGGTAATTCCTAGGCTTTGGTAGTCTCTATAGATATTTGTTAAGCCAACGCTCTGGAAGTTTGATTCCTTCTGCTTCTGTGTCACTTCTCTTCTGGCAGCTTAAACGCAGACCAGTTCCTGACTTTATGGAGAGAGTACAAAAGGATGTCACCCAGTCCATGCGGGGGATTCTGGTTGATTGGCTTGTGGAGGTTAGTGTTTAGGTTCACTTTTGAGTTTTGATGCTAACTTTTGTAGCTTCTATGCCATTTTCCAGGTTCTCACAAAAAATGCCTGATTTCAATCACAGGTCTCTGAGGAATACACACTTGTACCTGATACTCTCTACCTCACAGTGTATCTCATAGACTGCTTCCTCCATGGAAACTACGTGCAAAGACAGCAACTACAACTACTCGGCATCACTTGCATGCTAATTGCCTCGTATGTTCCTCTCAAATCTCACTAGTAAATCTCGTCTCAAAAGTGAAACTAAACTTATATTTGTTTATACATACAACTTTACAGGAAGTATGAGGAAATCTGTGCGCCACGCATTGAGGAGTTTTGCTTCATTACGGATAACACCTACACAAGAGATCAGGTATACCGAGATTGCTGTCTAAAACCTAGAAAAGAAAGTGTGTAATGTACTAATGTGTTATTGAAATCTTGATGTGCAGGTTTTGGAAATGGAGAACCAGGTACTTAAGCATTTTAGCTTTCAAATATACACTCCCACTCCAAAAACGTTCCTCAGGAGATTTATCAGAGCAGCACACGCCTCTCACCTGGTAATGCATTTTGCAATTTGCTCACCTATCTCTTCTTGTTACAAAGTTTAGTAGAAAGACTGACGATGTTTGATTGCTGATTCGGCAGAGCCTTGAAGTCGAGTTTCTAGCCAGCTATCTAACGGAGTTGACATTAATAGACTACCATTTCTTGAAGTTTCTTCCTTCCGTCGTTGCTGCTTCAGCGGTTTTTCTTGCCAAGTGGACATTGGACCAATCAAACCACCCATGGGTCTGTAATGTTGCTTCTCTTTCTTTATATCCAGACACACTTTAGTTCCACAAAATGTTAACCTTCTTTTTTTTCTTTTTTTTTGTTGCCTGCAGAATCCAACACTTGAGCATTACACAACGTACAAAGCGGCGGATCTGAAAGCATCTGTGTATGCCTTACAAAATCTGCAGCTTAACACCAACGGTTGCCCCTTAAGTGCTATACGCATGAAGTATAGACAAGAGAAAGTAAGCTTATACAGTTAAAGCCACATACAAAGACCTGTTTGGTATTGTTTGAGTTTGGTTTCCTTGATTCTCATAAGACTTATTTTGGATTTGCAGTTCAAATCTGTGGCGGTTCTCATGTCTCCAAAGCTACTTGACACCCTATTCTGAAGGTTTCAACTCCTAACCGATAATAGATTTGTCACATTGGCCCATTTCGTCTTCATTCATCTATTACTCTTTGTTCATAAAACAGTTCCCACAGTCCCACTCATCTAATACCTGATTAGAAATTCGGTTTAGCCTAGTTTGATCCCCTGGTTTGGTTCTTCCAAACCCCGGCACATCTAATCGGTGACAAGAGGTTATATTTACTGTAACGAGAATGTACATTTTTCTCCCATCTTGAGGCAATGTAAACAGATTCGAAGTTTCAATATCATTTTTCTGATATGAAGTAGTTTTAAGTATTGATATCACCGTAGTTCATAACTTTTTTCCACTTTCATTTATAATTGATTTTATTTGTTATCCAGAACCGGCTTTAGACTTTAGTCCAGTGACCAAAAGATAAAAAGATGAATAAATTATGTAAAAGAAAACAACTTCTATAGATTGTCAATTCAAAAATTTCGGAAACCTTGGACTTCCGAAGAGACATATTGAGTAGAGTACTACGTGATGATGAAACTTGAAAAATATTGAGGAAGTATTATTATCTAGAGATTTCTCTAAGGCTCACTCACATTCACATGTGACTATATAAAAAACCATTCATCCTCTGTTACATGATCTCTTCATAATCCTTAACCTCTTGCATGATCCAAGGAACATTCTGCACATAAATAATTGTATAATTTATTAGAAATCAACTAAAAGAAAACGAAACTTAATTGAAGTTATAGAGGTAACTGGAAACATACTCCCAAGGAACGTCTCCCGCAAGCATCCAATCTCCATCTCTATCCTCATATATTGGTACGCATTCACTTTCCTTTAAAGTATCATCTTCATTTCCATACATAAACAATATTGTTAATAACTATACGTTTTGATCATTGATGGCCTTAATTAAAGACCAAAACCAAAAAGAGTTCAGAACTAACCAAAATTGAGAGAGCATCCCAATAGAATTTGCAGAGCGGAAGCGAGATCTTGGTAACATTTGTACATTTCCAAATCAATCTTCCTTAAAAATGCAGCTCCGTCTACACTCACTTTCACGTACGAACTTTTGGTCTGTTCGAGACTGTTCTTTCTCCGGTACGAGCAAACCGGTGGCCAACCCACAACTTGACTCTTAGTCGCCGCTTCACATTCCAAGTCTCTCTCAACTTCCGGAGAAACCCTCTTCTTCCCGGATACGATGGTATCATCTCCGGGGAGACCTAGCCGTAGTTCGGTGATTGCGAGTCCAAGAATACTACTCTCATTCGCCATTTTTTTGATACTTATGATAGAAGTATATTGGTGTGTTAATGTGTTTGAACTTTATTATTATGTTACCACTTTATATGTTATCATGGGAACATAAAACGATGCCGTCTGAGACAAGCTCGTTTAACATTGATTTATCTTGTCGGCCCCATTCGAAGATCTTGTCGAAACCTTTATGACATTTTATTTTCATTCCTTTGCCGCTTCGTGTTTAAAATGTCGATGATATATATGGATCCGTTGATTCGACACATCGGACGGCTACGCTCTTGTTACCGACAAAGTAGGGTTTCTTTCTCAGCCATTGGATCATAATTAAACACATTAGTGTATCTCTTTAGACATCCCATGTTGTGTGATTTGTTATGTCTCCCATTCTTTTAATCAACCACATAAAAACTAAAACAACATATTCATGGTCGAATATATGATAGTGCACATTCTCTACGTATATTTTTTAAATACTCATGTTTCTTGACAACCGAACACGTGTTAGTCAAGGCTAAGACAAGTTATGTATATGGCGAACGCCCACACGAAGCTTAAATTATTTTCATTTTTTTTCTACACGTAACACAATAAACACAGTGCGTACATAATTTTATATATGATTTTTGACCCAAAAAAATGTATTTGTATATATAGTATCTAGTTTATGCAATTCACACATGCGCCCGACACTTTCATTAGCTACATTACATGACACATAAATTACCCGATACTTTTGGTTATTTGCATAAATACCTTAAACTTCTGATATTCACAAATCACACACCTACTCCGGCACTTTTCGTTATTAACACATGTATGCCACTTTTTTTTTTTGTCATATTTGTAACGAATTGGAAACGGAACTGATTAAAAAAATTATCGATGACAGGAACATTTCCTCTTTTTTTTTATAGATATTCCCATATCTTTGTATCTCCAATTGTACATTTTTGGAATGTGAATATATTAGTTGATATGGATACGCAAGATTTTCCATTTATGCGATTAGTTATATTTCCTTGTACACATTTTCTAGGTGTTGATCGATCATGTCAAAGTGCATACACGGCCAATGAAAAACACAACACGTACGCGCGACTTTGTGACAATGGAGCGCGCAACCCACAATGATAATGATGAGCACGTCATCGACGTTACAACCGATGACGATTCTACGCCAGGATCGTCTTTGTACGTTACAACCGATGACGAAACCCACAATGATAATGATGAGCACGTCATCGACGTTACAACCGATGACGACTATTCTACGCCAAGATCGTCTTTGGACGAGGGAAGCTATTCTTCATTAAGCTCGCCTCTGTCTACTGATGACGAAACTTCAGATGACGGTGCAAGTTCATCATCTACAAGAGGCTGTGATAGTTTTTGGAATACATTGGAATTAGTAGTCACTTTGGTTCACATTGTTGCAGCATTAGTAATTTTGACTCTGGCAAAAGATGAACATCCACACGCACTTTTGTTAGCATGGCTCATCGGTTACACTTGTGGATGTATTACCATTGCCCTCCTTATTATCCTTTCGCTTCTCCGCAAGTATAACCAAGTTGGGGTTTACTCAAGGTCGAGGTATAATAATCCCATAATAATTCCTATTTAATTCTGTTGAAAGCAAAACTATATATGTTTCTTTTGTTGTTATTGAAATTAATGGGTTTAGTTAGTTAAATCAAAACAAACAAATATTGGTGGCAGAGTGGATCGGGTGATGGAGGTTTTGAAGATTGGGGTTGAATGTTTATTTTTTGTGTGGTTAATCTTGGGGATTGTATGGATTTGTGATGCACACTCATCTCCTTCCGATGCTCCTAAACTCCACAGGTTCAACTCACAATCATATCCCGAAAGAGAATTAATTTGTTAAATTATCCCTAACTAATTAATCAGTATAACTCACTGTTGTCTTCTTGATTACACTTTTGCAGGTTATGTGTAGGCTTCATTGCTTTCAGTTGCATTAGATATGCATTTACACTTCTATTATGTGCAGGTATATATATTTTTATCTCATATAATTTGTTCACGAGTGTTTTGGAACATTTGTTCTCATCTATGGTAGATAATAAGTTGTGAGAAAAATGATGTAGATTCTCTTTTGGGTGGTGGATTATATTTTCAGAGACCGAGCCCTGATGATGTGAGTAATCTAATACTACTATAGTACTGTGTTTGAAGAAGCCAATTTTTTTTTGTTGTTTTCATTATTTTAATGATGGTGTGCAGTGTTGTTGCATATGCTTGGAGACATTTGGAGAGGAAGAAAGAATAGTAATAAGGAAACTTGAATGCTCACACGTATTTCATTCGAAGTGTATAGACAAATGGCTGAGAGTCAAATCGACATGCCCTCTCTGTCAATCACTGGTTAGGGATTGATGAGATGAGGTTAAGGTGTTTTGCGGGAGACTTTTTTTTTGTTACGTTGTTTTGTTAATATTCAAAACATAGAAGTGTTATACCACATTAAACCCTCTCCACTTGAAATAGGTTCCCGGAGATGTCTGTCATGAGGCTATTACTCATGCTTTTGATCTGAATTTTTCAAGAACCTCCTTATGTGTCTTTTTATCTGACTATTTTTTATAATAATTTAATTGCTAAATTCTACAAGATAGTTTACTTTGTTGATCTGGTCTATTTCTTTTTTAAAAAGGACTAATAATAATTTAGCACCAAAGTAGAAAGGTATATGCTTCGTGTGTCAACGCTGATATAAGATGGACTTTAAAAACTTTTGATCGGCAAGAAATAGGAGAAAGAAACCAAAAAGTGATCATCAATGGAAGGCCCTTTGTTGACCGAGCGTGAACACATCATCGACATCACAAACGGTCGTAGTTCCCCATCAACAGATGGTCAGCAACCACACGAGCTTGTTGAATTGGGTGATCCATACACAAATGAAAGCGTTTGGAATTCGATCGAGTTTGTTGTGACTTTGGCCATGATTTCTGCAGCCATAATTGTTCTGATCCAGCCAAGAGATGAAGAACACCCACAAATAGTTTTGTTTATATGGATCATCGGTTATACTTGTGGCTGTGTTGCCACTCTCCCTATCCAATGTTGGCGTTTTTGGCATTATAACCGAAGAGTTGGCCCCGAATCTATAGACGAATACGTAAGAGAGAAAAGGTAATATATTGTGTTTATGTTCTCTCTTTATGCATTAGATTGAGATATAATGGCTTTATTGGTTTGCAGAATCAACAAGCGTATGGACCATATTATGATGTGGTTTCTTCCTGGGTTGGTTTGTGGTGTTTTTATGGATTTGTACTGTTCATGTATACATCTCAGCGGCTCTAGAAGATACTACTACTCAATTCTTATGGTGCGTATCAAAACGAAATTTACTATCATATCCCTTAAAAGTAATATTGAACTTTCTAATACATGCATGCGGTAATAGTAATTATACTCATCTATTGTCTTCTACATTGTCTTGATGCAGGTTATGTGTGGCTCTCCTTACTTTCAGTTGCATTAGATATGTATTTTATAATCTAACAATGGCAGTGGTCTGTTTCACCACTCCTTTGCTCATACTGACTCCTGTGGTCGTATGTGTTCTCCTTGTTGTGGAAGTCTTAAAAGGCATTGGATCATGCATTGTAGAATGCATCTGTTAATTCGTCAAATCTGTCGCATGTTACTGATAATCAATATCAATCCTGCAACCTATGCTTGTACTTTGTTTCCTGGTGTTAACAAACAATCAGAAATTTGGTGTTAAATTTGTTGAGAAAAACATGTTATTTGCTACAGTTTCCCAAATAAGAAATTTAGGCCACATTTTCTATAAAAAGTAAGCTTATATATTTAGTTAACTTAATATAATGTGTTTTTAATAATGGAAGTTTTTCATTTGAAATTGTATTTTTAAAAATACTATAAGTTTTATTGAGATTTTCTTATCTTGAAAATAAATTCCTTACTAATATATAACAACATAAGTCAAAAAAGTATTTAAACAAAGAATAACTAAAAGTAGTATATGTGGAAAATTACTATAGAACATTGTGAGTTAAAAAAAATGATTTTAATTTTAATTTTCATATTATTGGTTTTGTTATTAACATTTTATTTTTTTATGTAATATTAAAATAATTTACTAATAAATATTACAAAAGCCAAAAAAAAATTGCCCTAGACCTCCATAATCTTATTGTTCAGTCATGGGGATTGGACTTTCACCCATCATGGTGTATATGTATCTAATCAGTTGATTAGATTCATTAAGCATGCAAGAATGAAAATGGGTTACCACGAGTTTTTGTTTTCTTACTTTTCATGTTTTAATTTAATATACTTAATTCATAAGCATGCAAGAGGGGTTTCCAAATTAGAGCCTTGAGTTCTTTTGTACAAGCTTTGAAAAATATTTATTTTAAAGAATATTTATGTAATATAAACTATTATATAATTAATTTATTCAATAAGTTATTAAACTTCTTTAAAAGTATATAATTATATTTTGTTATATTAATTTCAAACTCACGCGATGAATGATACATTATCTAGTCTAAAAATAAACAATAGTTATTTGAGTTTTATTTATTTATTTATTTTTCCTACACATAACAATTCTCTCTATTTATTTTTTTAAGAACAAAAGTCGAAAACCAAAATGTAAAAACTATCCACTACTAAAAAAAAGGCCTATCAAGAATTGAAGATGTTGTTCCATCCCACAAAGCCAAAAAACCAAACATATAAACGTTGTTCACCTTAAAAACTAACAATAAGTGGACGTGCCGGAGTGGTTATCGGGCATGACTAGAAATCATGTGGGCTTTGCCCGCGCAGGTTCGAATCCTGCCGTTCACGTTTTTAATATTTTTTTCCCCTTTATCCAGTTTTGTCTTCTTCCTTTTTTTTACATCCCGCCCATATATCAATCTACCCTAGATTTTTATTAATCAATACTACTAAATCCCGCTTTTCTCATTCCTTTTCAATTTTCAAAACCCACCACCCCATCTCCTCTCTCTCTCTCGGCGTCAGTGTTTTAAACTGAAATCCCCATCGGCGAGGAATTTTCCGGTGATTCAGATGGCTGATACGAACCGCCGGTGTACAAGTGTAGAGGACGATCCCCTTCACGCTTATTCTGGTCTATCCTTGTTTCCTCGCACACTCAAATTCTTGTCGAATCCTCTTCCGCCTCCTCCTCCTCTTCATCAATCAGAAGATCCACAGCAGACCCATACTCTCCTTGAGTCTATGGTATAGCTTTCCCCCCCCCCCCCC
>NC_025698.1:7432444-7467942 GCF_000633955.1 Camelina sativa
AGCTTTCCCCCCCCCCCTCCTCTCCTCTTAATCTGCTTCATACTTCGATCTGATTTGCATTTTTAGCTAGCCTTAGGGTTTGGTTTGCTCAGTGAGTAATTACGGTGACGAATCGAGTTGCTTATTTTGACGGTTACGAAATCAATCTCATTTCTCGCGTGTTTAATCGTATTCCTGCTTCGTTTCTGCTCATCTCGCTTCTGGGTGGGTGTTCCGTTCCCAAATGAGTAAGATTAGGTTTTTTTTTTATATACGCCTTTGTTTCTTCTTCTTCTAGATGGATGCTTGATTTTCAGATTCTTTGTGTAAACTGAAATTAGAAAGCAATTTACTTGGAAGTTTAAAGAAGTCTGACATCGTACAACCGTGTGAGATTTAGGCGTTGTGTCTCTGGGTTCTTATTATGTGCAGCGCAGACCCAAAGGAGGCACAAACATCTCTTTGTTTGCTCACTACATAAGCTGTCGTTGATATAGCCTGCTTATATAGATACTGATGTACATTGGCTTCTTTTTTTTTAAGTTTTTTAGTCCTGACATATCAAGCTCAGTATATCTCAAGCTAAATTATTCGTTTTCCAAATTCTTGGCTTCTATCTTACAGCCTTTCGAAATTCAAAATGAGCATCAGGAGCAGGCAAAAGCTATCTTAGAAGATGCCAAGCTGCTGAACCCTATTCCAAACAAACGAGAACGAAGACAGGGGTTAGACCGTCAGCGGAAAAGCTTTTCTCTTGACCTTCCCACAAGGTAAAAAAAGATAAATAGCAAATGATCCATTGATTTTTTTTCTTTATTTTTCCACTTCATCTTGATTCCTTTACAAAGTTAGTTGAAACCTATATTAATATATTCTTGTTGCAGTCAACCTCCTCCAGCTCCACCAGGCTTTGATAGTAGTAAAATTCCAAGACCTGAAGAATACTTTGCTGCATATGATAAATATGAACGTGAGTTATTTCTTTTCTCATGTTCATAGCCTTACCGTGTTTTATTATATAACTGTCATGCATTTATGCTTTCTTTTCGATGGATTTGAAATAGTTGCCAATCGAGAATGGCATAAACAGACTGGCACCAGTGTGATAGATACACAACAGAACCCTCCATCAAGGCGCCCTCGCAGACCAGGACTTCAAGGGTATGTACTATGAGCAACTCTGTTTGAGCATGTTTCAGAGGTGTTCCATTTCCATCTTTTGCTATCTGTATTCCTTGATACTGAAAATTTCAAATTCTAGGAGGAAACGGCCTTCGTTCACGCTTACCTCTGAGGATGGTTATTTCGCTGATGATGTCAACCTGGAAGCTTCAGAAAAGGAAATCCCCATTCCTTCTGAGAAAAGCTTAAAGAGGACCACAGCTGCACAAGTTATGACTGATGCTGTCAACCTGGAAGTTTCAGAAAAGGAAAGCCCCATTCCTTCTGAACAAAGCTTAAAGAGGACGACAGCTGCACAAGTTATGACTGCAGACAGGGAAGTAGATGGTGAGTGACCACTTGTTTGATCATCGCTACCATTTTGTGAAATCATGCTACCATCTGATAGTGATAGAAACTGTGTTTTGCAGATTCAACTGTAGACACGGACAAGGACTTAAGCAATATTTTGCATGAGTTGCTTGCTTGCAGTCAGGATGAGCTTGAGGGCGGTGGTGCCATCAAGATTTTGGAGGATCGCTTGAATATCAAGCCCTTTGTTGCGGAAGATATTTCTGAAGTTCCAGATGTTAGAAAAATGGACTTGAAGGCATCTGGAAGGAACCCATCAAACCGGAAGAGTGTGCTGTCAAACATACAGAATATGCTGGAAGGGACCCACAGGGATGCGGTTCGAAAAAATAGCTACTCGTCATCCCCCCTGATGAAAGAGCATATTTCATCACCAAACCCACCAAATAAGCAGTTTTCATTTCCTGACATCCATAACTTGCTTTCAGGGGATCACCTGTCTAATGAGGTTGATATACAACCTTCAGCAAAGAATTTGAATATTGGTTCCAGCTCTTCATTGGCCAAGGATGCTGATAAAGATATAACTGATACATCCCCGTCTTATGTGGGTACTTTAGACGCTGCTAAACCTTTCAACAGCTCAGTGGAGAAGAGTTCCGGTGAACATGATCCTGGTACTCGTTCTGGCATCCATAGATTTCATTCAAGTCGAGATGGGAATGCAGAAAATTGTGTGGAAGATAGCATCACAAATAAAAAGTCAGCTACGCTAGAGGTGAATTTTGATATGCAAACAAAAGAAAAAGAGGGAGATGTGCCCATGAGTGAAAGTGGAGCAAACAGTGACTCTGGCAGAAGGGAAAATGATGCTGATATCAGTGAAGAAACTGAGCAATTAGAAAGGCTGGTTAGTTTCTCCTTGGCTATACGGGATTCGTAATTAACATATCTGGACTTCTTGTTGGTTACATCTCTTGTGAATTTGTTTGTGTTATAGGCGGAATATGGATCTAGAGAGGTTACAAGACCTTTGATTGTAGAAGAGGATAGTATCCTGCATCGGCAAGGTATGATAACCTTTACCTTCATGCTATAGTGAATTATCTAAAACTAAACAAGCAAATTAGCATATCTCCTACATTAACTTGCCAACTTGCCCACACTTTTCCATTAGATACTTACTTCCACTAACCTTTTCAGTTCACCTTATAATTATGGTTCAAGTTTTTTCCTTACGCCGTTGTTTCGCCTTCAGGTGCATCCTCAAAGTCTCCAAACAGGGCTCCAGAACAATTCAACACAATGGATGGATCCTTTGAACATGCAGAGCACATGCAGGGACAACAAGAGGAGGAAAATGACAACGGGGACACTGCTTGTGGACTTCAAAAAGAAAATCCTCAGGTTAGTTTCTCATCATTGTCTGTTCACCTCTGTGGGGTCTTGATATCAAGGCCAATTCGTCTTCATGTTGTCTCAATTGTTATAGTTGGTCCATCTCTTCTCGACGTTTATCCTTCTCAAATCACTAAAGGTATTTTTAATTGTAGTAGTGTGCGAGATTCGTATTGTTTTGATCCATGATAAATATAGCACACTGAACAGAATCGTTGGTTGTGTGAATGTTAAGGTATTCTGTGTTTTTTTGAGGGTGTAAGTTCCGTTTAGGGTACTCTGAAGTATGAACTTACTTGACAAAATGAACAAGGGATTAACTTATTTTCAGCAGGAGGTTGACAGCTCTTCACGCAAACACAGAAATAAACGAAAAAAGAGAGGATCTTCTGATAGCAATATGAAAAAGCGAAGCAAGACTGTGCATGGTGAGACTGGAGGGGACAAGCAAATGGCAACATTGCCACATAAAAGTGGAGCAAAGAAGCAAACCAAAAAACAATCCAACGAGAGAGAAGAGAAGAAGCAAAAGAAAACTCTTACACGTGAGGGTGCAATATTCTCTCGCAGGAAAAGCCTTGCAGGTACATAGACTTGCCAATAAAAAACTTAACTTCATTACTGGTGCATCAGCTTCACTTTCGATTGAAATGCTAAACCAACATGTTTTTCTTGTCTCTCTCGAAGGTGCTGGAACTAAATTGGAAGGTGGTATCAGACGAAGTACAAGGATCAAGTCAAGACCACTCGAATTCTGGAGAGGTGAAAGATTCTTGTACGGACGGATCCATGAGAGTAAGTCACATATTCGTTTTACCACGTCGATTTTTAAAATGCTTGGTTTCCAATTCATAACTTTCTTATTATTTCCATAGGTTTGACTACGGTTATCGGCATAAAGTATGGATCCCCGGGAGATGGTAAAAGTGACAAGCGTGCATCTAAGGTGAAATCATATGTATCTGATGATTACAAAGACCTGGTTGATTTTGCTGCCCTGCATTGAAGTATCATCATAATCCTAGGAAGGAAATGGCCAACTATCCTCTTGTGATCATAATAACTATAGCGTCTTGTGTCTTACAACGACCGTCACTAAACTTGTCACTGTCTTCCTTTAAAACCGCAACAGCATAAGACTTTCGCAAATGTAACGAAAGTTTTCAACTCTCAATTAGTCTCTTCCATGATACTTGTCAACTTGCATTTGTCACATTAGTCTTTAGGTCACTTTTTGTAACCACCTTTCTCTCTTAAATGCTGCCTTGACTATTAATATTCTCTTAAATAAAGTCAAATATATTGTATTTAGGAGACTGCTATTTGATTTTAACTGAATTAGCCCAACCAAATTCGAATCGCGGGTCATTATTTTGCACAAGTGGTTCATGACTATAATTTTAAATTCATCAAACCAAAAAAGGTATAATTTTGAATTTGGCAAATGCAATTGCTTCTTCGATTGCTAAACATATGACTAGGGGTGATCAGTTTCATTCATATATGGCACTTGGAAAACTGTCCATGGCTCCATGATCAAGTGTGGAAAGAAGCAAATTATTGAGTTTCTTCTCTTGCTTCGGTTCTGCTTTCTCTGTTTTTAATAAGTATCGGAAAAGGAAAAAAAGAGGCATACTTGTATTGTTGATAATAAAACCAAAACAAAAACGAAATGGGTTCAGCTGCTTAGACATTTTTACTGGAACTCAATATTCATACACCCCTTCCTTGATCCGCTTTTCTTGGATCGTGTCGCAAATGAAAACTGAATGGCAATCTCGCTATCGAGTATGGTCCTAATATTTTGATAAAAACCAAACACGCTATCGAGTATGGTCCTAATATTTTGATAAAACCAAACATTTTACTTTCTAGGTAAAAATGCCAATACTGAGAAGAACCCACAATTTTGGAAGAGCAAAACATTAAATGCCTGACAATATCTGTTGTACTTGTTTTTCATACGCTTAATTTGAAACCCATAAAAGTATTTGCCTTCCGACTGATGATTAAACCCGCCTATCTCTTTCTTTAGATACTCCTTGATCGAATCAATCTAGCTAACGCGTGCGGCTTGCCTTCCGGACAAGACATAAAAACCACTAAAAGCCTTTAGTAATCTTATGTAGTTTCAAAAAACCAAAATTACTAATTATCTCCAGTTCTCCACTATAGTTTTACTGGTAAACGAAGACAAATAATCCACGTAATTAGCAAATTGGATAACGATCACAAATTGACAATGGTAATATAAAAAAAAGTAGACAGTACAACAAGTTGATCACGGGCTCGATACAGCATTTGATTAGAGATGTCGACCGTACAAACAACAAGCATGAGTCCTCCTTTTCTCACGTAGTAAATATATAAAATTAAGCATGAGTCCAGACGTATGACGTCTGGATAAGAAATCAGCCCCGTCTTAAACTAAAATGGGACTTCTGTCAAATTTCTAAAAAATCTAAAAACTCTTAATAATTTTTTTTTTGAAAAAATTAGACCCTTTTGCTTAATTTTTTTTTGATATTTATGATGGACCCATGGCATTTGCCTACTCTGCCATGGGGTAGAGACGGACCTGCAAAAAATTAACTTCTCCAAATCTTCCATCATGTTGGAACCGAGGTCTCGTCCCATATACGTCAAGAGATCAAATCTATTGTTGGGATATCACAAGAATGAGGCATGGGTATATACTTAGGTCTCCCTGAGAAGATTCATGGGTCAAAGGCACAAGTCTTTGCATTCGTGAGGGATAGACTCCATAAGAAGGTAAACTTATGGACTTCGAAATCTCTATCCAAGGGAGGCAAGGAAGTCATGATCAAATCAGTGGCGCAAGCAATTCCGACATACGTAATGTCGTGTTTTCTCTTACCAAAAACTATATGCTCAAAATTAACTAGCGCGATAGCCAATTTCTGGTGGAGCAATAAAGCAGACAGTAAAGGACTACATTGGATATCATGGGATCAAATGTATACTCAACTTTCGGAAGGTGAGCTAGGCTTTAGAACACTAGAAGAATTTAATCTTACCCTTTTGGCAAAGCAACTATGGAGACTGCTGAGATATCCAGATTCCCTTCTTAGCCTAGTTCTAAAAGGGAGATACTTTCGATATTGTAGTCCATTAGAGATATAAGTATCAAATCGACCTTCATATGGCTGGAGGGGCATGTTGGCAGCAAAGCATGTTCTTTCGTACGGAATTCGTAAGACCATAAGCTCGGGTTTTAACACGTGCATCTGGACTGAACCATGGATCTCAGATACACCAGCACGGCCACCCCAAAGTTTAACTAATGATAGAAATCCCTTGATTTGTGTTAACACCTTGATAGATTTTAACACAAAAAAGTGGAAAATTGAACGTCTTCGGGAACTCTTCCCCCGAAAGAAATTACCCTTATTTTGAGGATTAAACCGAGCTTGAATGCCTCGAGGGACGGCTATTCTTGGACTTTGACAAAGCCTGGAAATTATACCGTTAAATCTGGATACGAAGCCGCGAGAGCTATCTCTCGCCCTGCTTGCGACCTCCCTTCTCAGGGACCTAGTGTTACGACACTTAAGGCGCAAGCATGGAAGTTAAAAACATCACAAAAGCTTAAGCATTTCATGTGGCAATGTGTGACTGGGTGCTTGGCAACATGTCAACGCCTGCATTATCGCCATATTGGTAGAGATAAAGATTGTCCTAGATGTGGAGCGGAGGAGGAAACTATAAACCATATGCTATTTGAATGCCCTCCAGCACGTCAAGTTTGGGCTTTATCGATAATCTATTCCCATCCTATGGTGTTCCCTTCATCTTCCCTATATAGCAACCTTGATTTTCTATATGGGTGTGGTAGAGACTCTGGTGCAACTGATCAAAAATTGAGGACGTTCCCGTGGATGATGTGGTACATTTGGAAGGCAAGAAATAAGAAAGTGTTTGAAAATATCTCTGAGTCTCCGCAAGATACACTGGAAAAAGCTATCCAAGAAGAAGAAGTTTGGAGAAGAGCAAATAACAGAGACTTACCACCAGCGGTAGTAGAAGTATGCATACCTTCGATCCCAATTCCTCAAGAATCTCTTGTATGCTTTATAGATGGATCTTGGCATACAGAGGTGGATAGGAGTGGGCATGGCTGGATTGCGTCTATCGGTGATAGAATCCTGTACATTGGGCTAAAAGGGGCAGAAGCTTATCCCCATTACATGCAGAGTTAGATACCTTTATTTGGGCTATGGAATGCTTATTAGCGTTGGACTTGGATAAAGTTATTTTTGCTACGGATTGTTCAGACCTCCTAAGGATGACGTCTAATATCGAGGATTAGTCGACCTTCTCATCAGAATTGAAGGATTTTTTTTTCATTTCAGAGATAGATTTGCTAATTTTAGTATTAGATATATTTCCCGAGAGGATAATATTTGTGCCGATAAACTTGCGAAATGTGCAAAAGCACGAGATTTCTGTTTTTCTCATGTAAGCTCGTCGGTACCTAATTAGGTCTCTATCGAATAGAGTCATCTCCGATAACTTAATATATGGGGTTTGATTGTGTAAAAAAAAAAAAATCATCATATCTTCAGCTGCTGACAAAAATATATATCTGGAAATATATATTACATATTCTATAGGTCTAAATACGTAATTCAGTATATCATTCGTAATACCCAGTCAAAATTAATCTACTCTAGCGTTCTTATATGAATAAAAATATTGGTCATATATACATAATTAAATATCTTCAGCTGACAAAAAAGCTATATTTGGAAATAAAAGCGTTGTTTATTCTAGATCTATATACGTAATTTGCAGTCAAAATTAATATACTCTCTATCGTTCTTATATGAATAAAAGTATTGGTCAGACTCATTTACTGTTTCATAATTAATGGTCTAATTTGTTTTTATTTTCTTTTCAAACGTATGTTTCAGTTTTTTCATTTTTTGTTTCTATATACATATATGTCAATCAGTCTGGTTATTGCGTTGACCAAGATAAACAGCCGACGATGGCTTGCCTTTGGGATGTTGACACCTTATGGTCCTTATCGTTTGTTATTTGGGATTCAATTATTGTTAGCCAGACGCCGTGTCGTTTTTCGAACTGTTTGCAGCCCGCATGCCGTGTAGTTTTTGCTTTCCTTTTGTTTCACAGTTTCAGTGTATGTCTCATCATCACACTACTCCATAGAAATTTTATATGCCTTCGTCTGCTTACAAATCAAAGTACTTGCATATAATAAAGCAGAGGAAGGCCTATCTATATAAAAGGTTTTTCCAGGCTATACCATTTTTCAAGATTGGATGGACAATCCAATTTGTTTTCTCTATGGAAATAAAGATATATTGTCTATTCAAATAACAACACACAGTTGCGTAAATGAGGGACGTGGTGGACCATAGAACGATTCCAAGTTGCATGGAACATGCCGTTTCCTAAACTACAATAATAGAGTACCAATTCATATTTCGTTTCTTTTTTTTTCCCCTTATCGTTCCATATTTTCGTCCCGTACGTACATCATTCTCTTATCAGAATACCATAATCTACGGATTGTCAAGATATTAGTGTTTATAATGGTCTTCATATCTATTGTTAGACCCCACGTATATATGGAACAATAAAGAGTACTGCGAGTACATCTCTGATCTCTCTATAGGTTTTACATGTTTAATGCATGCTATAAAATATTAAAATGTTTGGCAGAAGAGATGATCATCCCTGAGATATTAGATATTCGGATAAGCTAGGGAGTAAATGATACATTGTCTTCTAAAATCTCGTGGTCATAGGGAGTGACGTGATACACTTGTTTTTGGAGCTATTCGGGGGATGTAGAGACATACCGTTTTACTTGATCGTCTCATCTTTGTATTATTGTTTCGTTAACATTTTATTTAACTGTCATAGTTTGATTGACAACCCGAAAAACTATTTCCGGATTAAGACTTTAAGTAAAGTTTATAAGAAAACTAATCTGAACCATATGCATGATTTTGTTTTTTTGGAGGGGACAAATTTAGGATTGTATTATATACATATATATATATACGTGTGTGTGTGTGATCCACAATATTTTGCTATGAATTATATTAAATTAACAACCATTTAAAAAAAAATGTTGTTCGATCTGTATGATTTAGCGATGTCTAATGTCATTGCACCCTTTAATAATACAATTTAATGGCCTACAAACGATAGAGAAAGGATATACTATAAGTCTAAAATGAAAATGTAAAAAGTATCAGGAAAGAAACAACAATGGAAAATAAGAGGAAGCACGGGAACCCCCCAAATATTGAACTTTTCATATTTTTTTTTTAGGCTGTTTCTTTTCTTAATTCCCTGTTCCTCACGTTTTTCCTATATACGGTTTAGAATTGTTAATGAGTTTTGTTAAATATTAGTTACGGATTGGATAAGTTGTTCACAAATTAGATTGCATGTAAAATTATATTCGATTAGAAAGGTCTTTAAACTTTTTTTCTTAAAATAAAAAGTTACAAAATCAAAAGGATTCATGGCGTACACAGTTGTATTTGTCTTAGAGCAATATCATGAGTATTAAAATCAACACACACTTGTATATTGTAAAACGGGAATTATATATGTGAAGTGAAACACGTTAAGCTTTTTTATTTTTAAAATATATATATATATATATATATATATATATCCGGTTTTTGTCATTTATACAGTATGTATAAAATTAATTTAAAAGTCTATTTTGACATAAACATATAACAAAAATAACAAAGTCGCCTTTACCTTCTAGAATTTCGTGTCATCGTCTCTTTTGCGTTGGGCGACTTGTATTTGTATATTCTGCCAAATCATCATTTTTTGCTATTATCAAATCTTTGACAATATAAATCGAGACACTATCACTAGACCGTGTCTAGGATATAGACGCATCGGTTTAACCAAAAATTAAGTATGCTTCACCCTATAACCATCCGTGTTTATTGATATGACATACTAATTCTGATACTATAGTGTATATTAATTAAAATACAATAATCGATTGGGTGGCTCTATTGGTTAGCATGTCTTCGTGAATAATTTACGCGCCACATGGGATCACATGGGACCTTGGTAATATTTTTTTAAAATATTTTAACTACCATACTTTGACATTTTTTTCTCTCTAAAATGTTGGAATATATAGCACTGACATGGATCCATGCATAAATTATTGATTTCTTTTTGATATATCTCCACTACCAAACTAGTCCAATACGAATATTTTATTTTGTTTGTCTCCATTTAAGCTACAACGTGGAATAGTTTGATAAACACGTTAATTGAAGATTCTATAATTATTTATACATTGTACACTTTAATAATTACGGCATAAAGCAACGTTAATTCCACGTCGAGCATCTTAATATTGCGATTAGTCAGTGTGAGTTAACTTAACAAGTCCATTATTCGCAAAGTCAGCTGCAAAATATATTAAGATTTAAGATGCTTAACTTAAAAGATGGATTGAAGTATTTATTATTTGACACAGAATCCGTTGGAATGAAAACGGACTGCTCTTTAGGTCTAGAAATCGAATGGACCACTACAAGGTCTCCATCAAATAAACGCAAAACCGCAAAATAGTTCAAACATCCGATCGGTACTCTCTCCCGACTTCTGTTAACTTTCTCCTATCAATAATGAACAAAAAATGAGAAACGTTCGTAGAAGAAATTTAAATCAAAGAAAAGTCGTAAAAAGCAAAAAAGAACTTGAACAACAGTCATATATATATACATACTCCTTTTCCTTTTCATGATAAAACGTAACCTTTTACTTTTCTAGTCTTTAACCAATGAGTATATTTCTTATTGGAATCATAAATAGGTTGATAAAATCAATAAAATACCTATCTTTTATATAATCGAATTAAAAATTCCACTTCCAGTTTATAGCTTCTAGAAGACTTTTATCTCCTCTATAAAGTGGGCTACAACACACTCTTCTCTCTCACATCATTCATAATCTCATATTCCCAATCTGAATAATAGTAATATTTCATTTTCTCAAATCTTGAAACTTTCTAAAAACGATCGATGGAGCTTATTCCTGATCTTCCTGAAACCGTAGCCCGCGAGTGTCTCCTACGCAGCTCCTACCACCAGTTCCCTCTTATGGCCTCCGTTTGCAAACTCTGGCAGCGAGAAATCAGCCTCCCTGATTTTTTCCGACACCGTAAAGCTTCAGGACATAGTCAGGAGCTTGTTGTCCTGTCTCAAGCTCAAGTCGACGACCCGGTTAACAAACTCGGTTCGGGTAAAACCATCCCCACGCCCGTTTACCGGATTTCGGTTCTTGAACTTGGGTCCGGTCTTAGGAGCGAGCTGCCTCCGGTTCCAGGCCAATCCAACGGGCTGCCTCTGTTCTGTAGACTAGCCTCCGTCGGGTCGGATCTCGTTGTAATAGGCGGACTTGACCCGGTTACATGGAGGACCTCTGACTCGGTCTTCGTTTTCAACTTCTTGACATCCACGTGGCGCATCGGGACGAGCATGCCAGGTGGACCGCGTTCATTCTTCGCCTGCGCTTCGGATTCTGAACGGAACGTCTTCGTGGCGGGTGGATACGACGAAGACAAGAACGCGATGATGTCAGCTCTAGTGTACGACGTGGCTGAAGATAAATGGGCCTTTTTGCCGTATATGGGCCGCGAGAGAGACGAATGCACGGCTATTTTCCACGCTGACAAATTCCACGTCATCGGTGGTTACGCCACGGAGGAGCAAGGGCAGTTTAGTAGAACAGCTGAATCGTTCGACGTCAGCACGTGGCGGTGGGGTTCGCAAGCGGACGAGTTCCTCTCTTCGGGGATGACTACGTGGCCTCCGGTTTGTGCTGCCGGTGAAAACGGAGGTTTGTACGCTTGTTGTCGCCGTGATCTGATGGTGATGAGAAGCGATACGTGGCATAAAGTTGGGGAGATACCTGCTGACGTATGCAATGTGTCTTATATGGCGGTAAGGAGGTCCGGGAAGCTGGTCGTGATTGGTTCGGCTCGGTACGGCGAACCAAGCGTAGGGTATAGTTGGGATATGAGCAATTTTCGATGGGTAAAACTGGAAACACATGAAAAATATGAAGGCCACGTTCAAGCTGGTTGCTTCTTGGAGATGTAAAAATAACTTGAAAAAGGCTCATATGTCGTTATGACGTTAAAGTGGTCGGTTGGTTTTTCCTTGTGTGACTGTATCACATATTCTAAGTGCTATAGCTATAGATATATTAATTTGTAAGCTGGATTTATAGTCGACTGATTGTATAAAATTGTTATATGTGTGATGTTAATAATTCAATGTAGACCTAATAAGCTTACGAGAACAAGAGTGTCGATGCGTTATGTACTTATATGTTGGTCCCATTTCGTTTTGGATTTGAAAATACCACAATCGTGTAAAGTCCGTATCATCTGAAGCTATGTTGCAAGTTGAAACAAAATTCCAATGAGGCCATGAACACAACTCAAATTGAAGTCAAAGTATGAACTGGATGCAATTAACGCATGACATCAGTTTAGCATTTTTTGGAACATTACGTTCCAATGGCAATGATGCCATCCCTCTGAAACCCTTATCATTTTAAGATTCTCACTAATATGTACTTTCATTTTCTCATAATTATTATGCTAAGGAAATTTGGTATACGAGACTTATGTTGGGCCAATAATGAATTTAAGTTTTTAAATTTTGTAAGCCCACACTAGCAGCCCATTATTCGTGTTTGTTAGAGTTAATGATGATGAGTCGTTCAATCTTTCCAAAAAAAAAAAAAAACTAGAAAGAGAATATTGAATGAATATTTACAATCATGAACGTTTTTTTTGTGTTTAAATACTAGTCAATCCTATCAATTCTATTTCACTCTCATAATTTCGATTCTAAAACTTTATTTTTATAAATCATATTTCCAATGGAAACTAAAAAATCTCAAAACCAAGTGAAACTTCAAGTTTCCTACTAATATGCTAAAGTTTCCTACGAATATGCTAAAATTTCGGATGCGAGAAGGAACTTGTATACTCATAGAAGAAACTTGTTGATTCACTTTGTTTGCGATGAGGCTTTGTCCGAGGAAGAGAACCGTCACCCCCTCCTTACGCTTCTTCATGAGACGAAGGGGGGATGGCCGTCTTCTTCTTGAGACGAAGCCCCATCCACTTTGGGTGTAAGCTAAAGATTCTCAATGCATCCCTCTGAAACCCATATCATTTATGATGGGCACTCGAGACACGCAATGGCTTGCCACTATTTGCGTATTGTATACGTATCAGTTGATCCAGGTTTTGATCACAATGTTTTCTACTCAATCCCGATCCATTCTCCCATAGTGTGGATGGGGTCGGTGGCTTGTCCACCTTCAGTATAATCAATATTCGCTTGTTTCGTTTCTCTATGTCCATTTTGTTTTCCATGTGAAAAATTACATTCGCTTAATATAGCACAACTAGTCCAACACATGCATGTTATTGTCTCTTATAAATTCAAACTATTTGGATCAAAGCATATATATACATATATATATATATGGTCAGATAGAGAGGCCCATGCCCATTATGCAGATATAGAGGGAGGAGTGGCCTATCTCCATGTAAAAATAATCGAATTAAAAAAGTGTGTTTTGGCGGGTAATTTCTGCAAGTGCCAAAGGATCTCGAATATTCCATATTATTGCCTGTCATTTCTCTTTCTTTGATAAACTAGAAACCAAAAAATAAATAAAAAGAGGACAAACATATGAGTTTACATCAGAAGACAAGCTGTTACGATTCCAATTCATTAATAACGATAATTGGGTTTGTGTAACCGTAGTTTTTTTTTTGTCGATCTGTAACCGTAGTTTTTTTAAGTACAAAGTTTCTTTTTTCCTTAACCAAAATATCATCAACTTAGTGAAAGTATGATTGTGTCAGTCAAGAGAAACAAACTGAGGTCGCTCGGACTTGTGTCGGTGAGACTGAATCAGAAGAATTGTTTAAAGAGAGGGGGGAAGAGAGGGGTATTGAACGTTGGATGTGAGAGAGAGGACCCATACACCCACCAATCGAAAGGTCACGATCTATTTGAGGTGGAATTGAGTCCCACTTACCCGCAGGAATATTATGGGGACCGCACGCTCCTTAACTCTTGCAATGTCACTTGCTTCACATCCCACTCTTCAAGATAAAGCGATTACATTACATTACACCATTTTCTATTTATTTTATTAATACATGGTTTTGATTTCCCTTCCCCAAAGATTTGCTTTGCTATCTCCCCCATTACGCAGTACAGTCAGTAATAATAAAGAAAACAATTCTAGATCTTATACGTTTTTTTTTTAATAGATACCAATAAATATCTTACACTACTACTAAATCAATAAAATGAATAAAATAATGCACCTACATGTTACTAAAGAAATCAAACAATTCATAAGTTTTGCCTATTAAGCATATGACTCGTCCGTGACTGTTTAACCAAATCAATCGGTACAAGTTATATCTTTTTTTTTTTGTTACTACAGTGTTTGAATTCCCTTGAACTTTTAATAAATTTGATTGATACTTATCACCGTCTTATGGCATTGTCAATGTACATAAACTATAAACATTGAGATGTCACCAAATTATGATGAGACTTAAAATTAGAAAAATATAATTACGACAGCGACGACGACAATCTAATGGAAAGCCTCTCGAATGTTACCGTGTAAATTAAAAAATAATTCGCCTCCTTCTTAATTCAATTATTGTTTACTTTAATTAGGTGGTTTTGGTTTGAATTCTACGTTTTACACAGTCAGCACTTGGATAGATAACCTTTGCCAAGCAACGATATTTATAATTTAGGATATAAAATGGAAACTAAATCGTGATTGAAAGATAATAATAGAAGTAGTCTGTCGGGCTCCAGCCACATAACTAGGAAAATATTTCATTTCCATTACACGAAATTGTTTCCAGATTCATTAGAGCAAACCTGCAAAAGGGAACAAAGATAAAGCATGAGTGGTCACTAGTACTCACTGTTACCAAAAAAATAAAAAAATAAAAAAATTAATGCTAAGAAAATTCCACAAAATAAAAGTTTTAATAGTTAAGATATAATTTTAAAAAAGGTATTTATCCGATTGGAGGGGTTTGCACACCATTCAATACACATAATACGTCAGCCGTTCGAAAAAGGCCTCCCCGCCTATATCCATCCTTCTCTCACTCTCACATACACAACTCGTTAAATTTTTCTTATTCGTATGCTCTCTCAGAGGCGTTATCTACATACGGTTGGGTGCACCGTATCTTCTTATACGCCTGTCACGTAATGAAAGATGAATAAAAAAGTTTCGAACCTGAGTAATCGAACAAATGCCAATATAATTTAGTACAATACGTCGAATCAAATTGCGATAGTACTATAGAGTATCGATTCCATATTAGACGAATACACGAGTTCTTTTTTTTTTATATATATATATATATATACCACTTTAAAATTGGATCATAAACTGTAAAGTTTATTGCTTTGAATATTTTCAATCTTATCTGACACAGTGACACCTAGATATTTTAGCCGCACACGGATGTGTAGTTTTTATCTCTTTACCAAATTAAATCCAACATAATGATTTTCTTTATAAAAAAAAATCATAGTAGCCTTTACAATTATAGCATGCATTTACTTTTTACAGAATAGCAAGCATTTATTTATATACATCTTTGTTGTCAACAAAAAAAAAAAAAGCAAACAATTTATTCACAATGATAAGGTAAATAAACAATTTAATACACATGGCCTATTTAGTTTAAGGGCTAGATTTTTCTTATAATGGTTTTAATGTTAAATTATATTTTCACTATGTTTTATATTTTATATTTTTAATTTAAATAACTGAAATTTTGACTATATATATTTCCTCCAAATATCATAATTATGAAATTAATACATAATGATTTAGGCTTTTGACTAAATATCTTTTTTTTTTCTTTTCTTATTCTTTTGGATTCAAAGCTATTAACTATATCTCTCACTATATATGCTAATATGTACATTGAATTGAATACACAGCTGATTGGGTTAAAACTTAGAATAAACCATGGATAATAATATTATCATGTCTTTAGCTAACTACAATTAATTTCTATATATATATAGTTTAGTTTGAAGTCATTTATACATAAATGGATGTAAGATATAGTCATTTAAACTATAAGTCATTTATACATATATATATATATATATGTGTATATATATATAGTCATTTATACAAAAGACCGTAACAGTTAATTTCTGATGTAAGATATATAGTTTAGTTTTAACTATGTATATATTTCCTCCATTTATAATAATTATGAGATTAATACATAATGATTCAGGCTTTTGACTAATAAATATCTTGTTTATCTTATTCTTTTGGATTATCTATATATCTCTCTATATATGCTAATTTGTACATTGAATTGAATACACAGCTGATTGGGTAAATACTGAGAATATACCATGGATAACTAGATTAGGACCGGTAATAATAAATTAATAATATTATCATTGATCTTTACCTAACTACAATTAATTTCTAACCGCGTACGTGTGATTGACTACGAAAACCAGAAAAGTACTAATCATGTACTTCACAATCGGACGGTCACAAAGGCATCGATGCACACGTAGTAGGTGTCTTTCGCCCTAAAATCAACGACAGCGATGAAATCAAGCGTTACTTTGGATGTCGTGTCCGATAACTAGCGGTTAAGATTAAGATGAACAAAAAAATTTCAGACATAACGAGCGTAGTCTACACGCGCTTTAAGGAATGAGTTTCGTATCTGATGGTGTAGCGTAAAAAACGTGAGCCAAACCGTACCCGATTCCAACTTTATTTCTGGATTGGAGCATCCAAGAGAGAGAGAGAGAGAGAGAGAGAGAGAGAGAGAGAGAGAGAGGTACTCTTATAAAAACGACACGATATCCTCACCGAGTTTACGCCTCATTTTCTTCTTCACCTCTCTCTTTCTCTGTGTGTGTGTTCCTTTGTCTCTCTCGCGCGAAGCGCTTATCTTTGTGTTGTTTTTTTTTGTTTTTTTTTTTGTTTTCTCTTATCGGAGGAGAGATGGTGGCGAGTGCTTTACTACCGGAGCTATGGACGGAGATCCTTGTGCCGGTTTGTGCGGTTGTCGGTATCTTGTTTTCGCTCTTCCAATGGTACGTTGTCTCCCGTGTGAAGCTCACCACTGACCTCGGCGCATCGTCTTCTGCCGGGAAGAATGGTCACGAAGATTATCTAATCGAGGAAGAGGAAGGTGTTAATGACCAGAGTGTTGTCGCTAAGTGCGCTGAGATTCAGACTGCTATCTCTGAAGGTAAGATCTAGTTCAGCTTTATTCAGATCTCACGCTTCTGTTTTTAGATCTGTCCCCTGTTTGTGATTGGACCTTGTTTGGTAATGATGATAACGATGTTTTGGAATGTTATAATTACTATTTTAGTGTCTTGGTGAAATCTGTAAAAAATGATGTGTGTTGTGTATGTGATAAAGTGAATAATCAATGGATCTGTTTGGAACAGGTGCAACTTCGTTCTTGTTCACCGAGTACAAATACGTTGGTGTCTTCATGATATTCTTTGCTGGTGTTATCTTTGTTTTCCTCGGCTCTGTTGAGGGATTCAGCACTGAGAACAAGGCTTGTACTTACGACGCCAAAAGAATTTGCAAGCCTGCATTGGCTACTGCAGCTTTCAGCACTGTTGCTTTCGTGCTTGGTGCTGTCACCTCTGTTCTCTCTGGTTTCCTTGGTATGAAGATTGCCACGTACGCCAATGCTAGGACCACCTTGGAAGCAAGAAAAGGTGTTGGAAAGGCCTTCATTGTTGCCTTCAGGTCTGGTGCTGTGATGGGTTTCCTTCTTGCTGCCAGTGGTTTGTTGGTGCTTTACATTACTATCAATGTGTTCAAGATCTATTACGGAGATGACTGGGAAGGTCTTTTTGAGGCTATTACTGGTTATGGGCTTGGTGGATCTTCCATGGCTCTCTTTGGCCGTGTTGGTGGTGGGATCTACACTAAGGCAGCTGATGTCGGCGCTGATCTTGTCGGTAAAATCGAGAGGAATATTCCAGAAGACGATCCAAGGAACCCAGCTGTAAGTACATCACTTCACTGTGTATAATGATAACACTGTGCCTTTTTTGTTTTATTTAATAGAAGTTTTGACTCAACTTTGTTGGTTATGTTACAGGTTATTGCTGATAATGTGGGTGACAATGTTGGTGACATTGCTGGTATGGGATCTGATCTCTTTGGGTCATATGCTGAAGCATCATGTGCTGCTCTTGTTGTTGCTTCCATCTCTTCTTTTGGAAACAACCACGATTTCACTGCCATGTGCTACCCATTGCTCATCAGTTCAATGGGAATCTTGGTCTGTTTGATCACAACTCTCTTTGCCACCGACTTCTTTGAGATTAAGGTCGTTAAGGAGATTGAACCAGCATTGAAGAATCAGCTCATCATCTCAACTGTTATTATGACTGTTGGAATTGCTATTGTGTCATGGGTTGGCTTGCCTTCCTCCTTCACCATCTTCAACTTTGGAGTACAAAAAGTTGTGAAGAACTGGTAAGATCTTACTGTATGATTGCTTTTGTGTTTTCCGGCATTTCATGATTCAAACTTCTCTGTACACTTTTGTAAGTCTGGCATAATTTTGGATTCCAGGCAACTATTCCTGTGCGTTTGTGTTGGTCTTTGGGCTGGACTCATTATTGGTTTCGTCACCGAATACTACACTAGCAACGCCTACAGGTATGAACCTACATTAGCTGTATTTAGTTACTTCTTTCCAGCTAGTATAACAAGCTCTAATGTCCCTGTGTTTTTGCAGCCCCGTCCAAGATGTTGCTGATTCATGCAGAACTGGAGCAGCCACCAATGTTATATTCGGACTTGCTCTTGGTTACAAATCCGTCATTATTCCAATCTTTGCAATTGCTATCAGTATATTCGTTAGTTTCAGCTTTGCTGCTATGTATGGTGTTGCTGTTGCTGCTCTTGGCATGCTCAGTACCATTGCCACTGGTTTGGCGATTGATGCTTACGGTCCCATCAGTGACAATGCTGGTGGTATTGCTGAAATGGCTGGAATGAGCCACCGCATCCGTGAAAGAACCGATGCTCTTGATGCTGCTGGAAACACCACTGCTGCTATTGGAAAGGTACGTGGCTTTCTAAACCTCTTTATGCAATCCGATTAATCATTTAGAGAGCTTGCTTGCTTTAATTATTCCTCAAGTTGCCTTTGCTTGTTATCATGTTATGTAATATGAAATGTAATTCCATGTTGTTGTGCACAGGGATTTGCCATCGGGTCTGCTGCCCTAGTCTCCTTGGCTCTGTTTGGTGCCTTTGTGAGCCGTGCAGGAATCCACACCGTAGATGTTTTGACACCTAAGGTTATCATTGGGCTGCTTGTTGGTGCCATGCTTCCTTACTGGTTCTCTGCCATGACAATGAAGAGTGTAGGAAGTGCAGCTCTTAAGATGGTTGAAGAAGTTCGCAGGCAGTTCAACACCATCCCTGGACTCATGGAAGGTACCGCAAAACCCGACTACGCCACATGTGTCAAGATCTCCACCGATGCTTCCATCAAGGAAATGATCCCTCCTGGTTGCCTTGTCATGCTCACACCACTCATTGTTGGATTCTTCTTTGGTGTTGAGACCCTCTCTGGTGTTCTCGCCGGATCTCTTGTCTCCGGTGTTCAGGTAAAATATTTTCTCAGTTCTCTTATGATCAACTAACTATTGTTAAAACATATGCTCACCGATGCTCTTATTTATTTTTAACAGATCGCCATATCAGCATCTAACACTGGTGGCGCCTGGGACAATGCCAAGAAATACATCGAGGTATTGTAATTTTCTTAAGCTTAAATCAAACTATGTGAAGTGATTGAATCAGATCCTTAAGAATTGTGATTTTATTTGCAGGCGGGTGTATCAGAGCACGCAAAGAGCCTTGGGCCAAAGGGTTCAGAGCCACACAAGGCAGCTGTCATTGGAGACACAATTGGAGACCCATTGAAGGATACCTCAGGACCTTCATTGAACATCCTCATCAAGCTCATGGCTGTTGAGTCTCTTGTCTTTGCTCCCTTCTTTGCCACTCACGGTGGTATCCTTTTCAAGTACCTCTAAACTCTACCGGAGTGAAGAAGAGGACGACGATGATGATGAAGAAGAAGATGATGGCGATCGATTCAAAACTCTCTTTTTTACCATTCTTATCTTCGTTTTCCGTAGGTGGTTAAAAAAAAACCTTTTTTTTTGTTGATGAGGCTCATTCAAAGAACCAACCATATGATGTTTCTTTCTCTCTCTCCCTCTCTGTTCTTTTTTGTGCTGTCTAGAATTTAGAAATCCACCAAGTATTTTGAGACTTGTTTTAGCCGTTACTTTCTGCTGCTTATTTCTTACTATATTGTTTTTGTCATCTTCAAGACAATTGGGAAACTAGTCTTTTGTCCGCATTTGGTGAGGGAAACGTTTCTCAATTTCTCATGACCTGTTCATTCTTTCATGATATTTATTACACAACCAACAAATGGTTGGGTTACACATAGGAAAGCTGTAGTTTCTCATTGTCCAAAAAAAAAAAAAAGGAAGCTGTAGTTTGTAACTAAGATTCTCGAAGAGCCTCGGCTCCAGCCACAATCTCCAGCAACTCCCCAGTGATCTTAGCCTGTCTTGCTCGATTATAAGCCATGGTTAGATTCTTCTTCAATTCAACCGCATTGTCAGTAGCATTACTCATAGCATTCATCCTGGACGCGAGCTCACTCGCTAAAGACTCTTGCAGTGCTCTTAGAATCTGACTGTTTAGATACAAAGGCATCATTGCATCAAGAATCTGAACAGGGTCTTGCTCGAACTGCATCAACGGTGACATCTCAGGCTTCTCAACTTCAAGCTTTGTCCTTTCCACAGCTAACTTGCCATCTTTGCTCGTTAGCCTAAACATCTCATCCTCCATAGCATCAACACAATCTCCTTTCACATCACAAGACTCTCCTTTCATAGACAAAGGCAACAGAGTGTGGATCACAGGATCAGATTTTATCAAAGACACGAACTTTGTGTAAACTAGCTCAACTTTATCAACCTCTTCACTCACAAACAGGGAAAACACATCATCTGCAATAACTTGAGCTTCTTTAGTCGTTGGGAAAACGCCTCCTCCTTCAATACATTTATCCACTTCGATTTCATCTCTCCGACTAAAATACGCATTCCCTTTCTTGCCAACGCTAATCACAACACAGTCTATACCTCTTTGCTTCAACTCTTGAACTCTCAAATTAGCTTTCTTGATGACAGCGTTGTTGAAACCACCACACAACCCTTTATCACCAGTGACAACAAGCAAAGCAACTCTCTTGACGGGTCTAACAACACTCAGAGGGAAATCAATGTCTTCTAATTGAGCATACCGGTTGATAGAGTAGAGAACCTCGACTAGAGTCTCGGTGAAAGGTCTAGACTTTATGACTGCATCTTGAGCTCGACGAACTCTAGCAGCCGCCACGAGTCTCATCGCTTCCGTTATCTTCTGGGTACTCTTCACACTGTCGATCCGTTCTCGTAACTCCCGGATTCCAGATCGAATTCGAAGTGAGGGAGACGGAGATCCCGACGAAATCCGATTGGGGCTCAGTGATTGAAACGGAGAATAACGAAATGGTTTCAAGGTGGCTATGAAAGAGTACGACGAGTCTGAGCTAGAAAGCGATTTAGAATTCCAAGGAGACAACAAGAGCCAAGAGGTCGAGATCGAACCTGTCATTTTCGTTTGTGGAAGAAGAAGAGTTAAAAACAAGACTCTGAGCTTAAGAGGTTTAAGATTTCATCCTCACGTCACGTGGGAGAAATGAGCAAAGAAAGATAATTTGAGAGGTTTTTTCTAATTATAATGTTCCTTAGGGGTTTTATATAAAATTACTACGAAAGTAGAGTGAAGTTGACCTAAGTTTTTAAAATTTCCTTAATGGTCCTTGTAATTGTGGTCTATTTTGATTAGCATCACCAGATTCACCACCACGTTTTGGTCACGACATTTCTGATCCTTTTATTAATTTGGAGGCTCTTCTATCATCTTCTTCCTCCTCTCGCTTCCTCTTGTAACTCTCACAGACACTCTCAGCTCCAAAAGTTTGGTGCTTTAATCGTTAACCAACTCTCAAATTCACAACTACCACAATGTTACTCCAATTCTCTCCGGCAAAACCCCTGTTTTCTCCACCTAATCTCCGCCGCAATTCACCAGCATTCCTCATTTCTCCGCCGAGATCCCTACGAATCCGAGCCATCGACGCCGCACAGATCTTCGATTACGAAACCCAACTCAAATCCGAGTACCGTAAATCCTCTGCTCTCAAAATCGCCGTCTTGGGTTTCGGCAATTTCGGCCAGTTCCTCTCGAAAACCCTAGTTCGACACGGTCACGACCTAATCACTCACTCTCGCTCCGATTACTCCGAAGCTGCTTCCTCAATAGGAGCTCGTTTCTTCAACAACCCTCACGACCTCTGCGAACAACACCCCGACGTTGTACTCCTCTGTACCTCAATCCTCTCCACAGAGTCAGTCCTGAGATCTTTCCCTTTCCAACGTCTCCGTCGTAGCACGCTCTTCGTCGATGTGCTCTCCGTCAAAGAGTTCCCGAGAGCACTCTTCCTCAAATACCTTCCCAAGGAGTTCGACATCCTCTGTACTCACCCAATGTTTGGACCCGAGAGTGGTAAGCATTCATGGTCTAACCTGCCTTTTGTATATGATAAGGTGAGAATCGGAGACGAAGCTTCTAGGCACGAGAGGTGTGACAAGTTTCTAAGAGTATTTGAGAATGAAGGTTGTAAGATGGTTGAGATGAGCTGTGAGAAGCATGACTATTACGCAGCTGGATCACAGTTCGTGACGCATACTATGGGTAGGGTTTTGGAGAAATACGGAGTTGAGTCTTCGCCGATCAACACTAAAGGGTATGAGACGCTGCTGGATTTGGTGGAGAACACATCGAGTGACAGCTTTGAGCTGTTCTACGGTTTGTTTATGTATAACCCGAATGCTCTTGAACAGTTGGAGAGATTAGATATGGCGTTTGAATCCGTCAAGAAGGAGCTGTTTGGGAGATTGCATCAGCAATACAGGAAACAAATGTTTGGTGGGGAGCTTCAATCCCCTAAGAAAACAGAGCAGAAATTGCTCAACGATGGTGGTGTTGTTCCCATCAAAGATATTTCATCATCATCATCATCATCATCTTAAATCACATATTTGTAGGGTTTGATTGGATTGTATTAGATTCGGAGTAATAAAAGTTGTGACCTTTTGGAAATCCTCAAAGAGTTAAAAATATAAAAAAAAATACGGTTTTGGTGTGTTCATATCAGTGTCTTTTTGGCTAGTAATTTTTAAACTAATGTATCTGTTGAAAATTTCTGAACATTGTGTTGCTCAAAAGACCTTAATCCATGCCTACCCAAATGTCGGGTCACCCACCCGATTCGAATCAGGACAATAACGTTTCCTCATGGGCCAATAGCATAATGGGCCGCTTGAATATGTCGTACTATTTACTAGTCCTAATAAGGAAAAGAAAAACAAACACAAATTTGAATTTTGAGATATAATTTATCAGTGGCACCATCGTTGGTCGGAGCTTTTTGTATTCCCAAAATTGCAACCCTAAACCTTATCACCGACGACGAAAACTGAACAAATGATGAAACTTTGATCGCTGTTTTTGCGTTTCAAAAACGGAAGTGATGGAGAAGTGGGTAGCCGAATTTTTCCTCCGGCGCCAACAAAATCCTAGGGTTTACGCTTCTCCTCTGTTATCAGCTCTGAAACCGGTAGATTCCGACGACTGTGTAAAGCTCAAGATAACTGCCGTTTTGCGGGACATCTCCAATTCCTTGATTCGAGGTACAGTCGACGAAGGAATGCCTGATCTCCTCGAGATTTTGGAGAAGCTTCTGTTGCAGGAACGTTCCGTAATCATGGGGTCTTTTAAATCTGCGTACTGCTGGACGGCTGTGGAATGCACGCTTAGGTTTATGTGGCCAGTGAATGTTTCAGATGGCTTCTTTGGCGATGCTTTTGAGAGGATTTGGAAGAAGCGGATTGGGATGTTGAAGGAGAGGGAGAGCGATTTGGTGAGTCACGAGTTGTTGAAATGGGAGAGTGATCTAAACGAGGCGTTTGAGAAACCTGAGATTTACAGGAAGATTCGTGAGAGTAACATCAGGTATAATGCCATTTCTCATCTCACTCAGCTTGTTAAAGAGCAGTGGGCACTACTTGGGTGTTCCTCTCTTGAATCAGAAGCTCGAAAGAGGTTGCTTAAGCGTAAGGATTCACCATATGTTTCCCGGAAAAGAGGTAATGGTTTTGGTAGAGCAGGTGAGACCATTGATAAAGTCAATGAGGAACTCAATGTTGGGGTGAGGAGGGAAGGCAGAATTGGAAGCAATAGAGAGAATGCTAATGATGTTGAAGAAGTGGGAGGTTTGGAGAAACATGATGGGGCTGATAAGGTGAATGAACAAGAACAGGAACATGAGCCAAGTCTTAATAAGGGGGGCATTAAAATTGCTCGAGAGCTTAAGGATTTTTTGCTGGAGATTCAAAGACTCATTGACGCTTCCACTAGGCAAGGGCAAGAACCTGACGATGCAATGGAGCAGTCAAATGATGTCACTCCTCAGCATGATGAGGCAAATAGGACTGAAGCAGAAGATAGTGAGGGAACATCATCGTCTAGAAGAGTCCGGCCTCATCTACCAACCCCGGAACCTCTGAATGTATCACCGTTGAAGAAAGTAAGATTGGAAAGACCGCGTCCCAGAAGGCCAATGAAATTCTGGACTCCTGAAGAAGTGGCAGCTCTGAGGGAAGGAGTGAAAGAGTTTGGAAAATCATGGAAAGATGTCAAGAATTCAAACCCTGTTGTTTTAGCTGATAGGAGTGAGGTGGATTTGAAGGATAAATGGAGGAATTTATTTGGTCGGTAGTAGTAGGAATCTTGCCAGGTCGCTGTTGGGTGTTTTTTGAACAGTATTGTTGAGCTCTTTTGGTGTTATGTATGGTCTATTCTTGACTCACCCTTTTGTAATTAGTGTTAAACTTTGGACGGTATTTCTTGTTCAAAAGTCTCCATTGATCAACGGATACAAACTGCAATGTTTTAAAATATTTGCTCCTATAATCAAATCAAGCAACCTCTGAAACCCATCTCCAACTCTTCTCGGTTCAAATTCTTGCCAATAAAAACGATCTTGTTGGTTCTTGTTTCATCTTTTCTCCATAGCCGGTCTGGTGATCCTTCGAATATTTCATGAACTCCCTGTCCCAACCATTAAAACCCCACAAACGTCAGATAGAATTCTACATTAAAAGACTTCAATAGTTTAAGATTCAGTTGAAATGATGATCAAAATAATGATAAAAAGATGGTCACCTGAAACACGAATCTTTCGTCCATGTCTTGGACAGAGAGGATACCTTTCATTCTGTAGATATCCTCACTACGTTGGTACAATAGCGCCCCAAGCCACATGTTAGCCTGATCCAATGTCAGAACTAAGGTTATAGATGATGCAGGTAATCAATCACGCATCTCAATAATCATTTAAAATTTATAGTATGACTTCTGGTGCTACGGTTTAATGCATCACATGTTACACAACTTGAGCCATATTGGGTTATACCTTCTCAAGGTCTAAGTCTCCTTCGCAAACTAAACTGACTGAAGCAACACCAGGGTCATGGGTGTGATCATGAGAATGGTGATGCTCTGCGGTTTCAGAAGCAAACTAATCAGTGCATGTAGGCGATCAGTATTAAATAATAAGACCATTCTTTGGTAATCCTATAACATACCGTGTTCATGATCATGCTCATTGTGGTGATCATGGCAGTCATGACCATGGTCATGGTCATGGTGATGATCATCATGTCCCTCGTGATTTTCCTTCACTTCTTCATTCACAGAGCTCTCGATTCTGGACAGACAAAACAGTAAGCCACCAGCAATAAACCAGAGTTAAACCACAATAAACCGTAACAAATGCATAGAGCTACTATACACCTCGGACAGAAATTTTTAGAATGACTTGTAATAAGAGATTAGTAAACCGGACCTTTCTAGATCAAACCCTCCAATTCCAAGAACATAATCCAAGTCAACCTTCCCATATTTTGTCTGCTTCATGTGAGCCATGCTGTTTATGGCCTGAAAATGAAAATGACCATAGCATAAATGTTAACGCAAAGCAAAGAGAATAAATAGATGTTCAAGGAGAAAACAATAATCAGAAGAAGCAGAACCGACCTTTATCCGCTGCATCAATGAAGCTAGTTCTGGCTCACCAACAAGATCAGTCTGCGACAAAGGACAAACATTTTTCACCTTGTATGATATGTCAAGGTAGAAATATACATAGCAAACCGTAGAAGTGTTTACACTACAAGCATCCACCAGACCACCACACATTTCAAATACAGTTTTTCATGGTGATACTATTAGCGAAAATTTGATCGAAACAGAACTTGACAATAATACCTTGTTAACTATGATACGATCAGCGTAAGCAATTTGTTCAACCGCCTCATTGACATAGCCTTCGGGTTTAACTTCATCAAGATGCAAACGAGCATGTTTAGCATCAACCAGAGTGACAACTCCATCCAGTTTGACATCATTGAAAATATCATCCTCGGCGTAAAAAGTTTGGATAATTGGGGCTGGATTCGCCAATCCTGACAAGAACATAATACATGCATCACTAGTGGTTTCTAAAGGGTTTATGTTGTTCCAGAGCTTAATTCAACTGACATGTAGTCTCAATAACTATATGGTCGAATTTTCCTTTCTTCTCCTGA
Source organism: Camelina sativa (assembly GCF_000633955.1). NCBI lineage: Eukaryota > Viridiplantae > Streptophyta > Magnoliopsida > Brassicales > Brassicaceae > Camelina > Camelina sativa. Next base: position 7,459,231 of record NC_025698.1, read on the forward strand.
ACCAATTCAGAAATCATCCTCACAAGATCACCCCTAACAGTACAACAGAGACAGCCATTGTTAAGCATCATTATATCCTCTGCTCCAGCAGTTTTAGCTGCCACAAGCGATCCATCAATGTCAACTTCACCAAACTGAGAATTCACATTTCAGCCACGAATCAGAAATCATAAATTGTTTTAAAAAAAAAACTGTATCCAACTTCTCAGATACAGAGATTTAACACAAGACCTCATTCTCAATCACAGCTATGCGCTTCCCGTGATCTCCCGTCAATATATGGTTTAGCAATGTCGTCTGTATACTCAGAAAGACAAAACCAACCCCACGCAAAAAATCAGCGTTTGCTCACTAAAAATTGAAAAGCTTTGCAGAGTATGAGCCATGGATTTGGAATGAAACGACAAGCTGAAGCCTCACCTTACCAGAACCGAGGAAGCCGGTGATAATCGTTGCCGGAATTCGATTGTCGGGTAAATTATCATCAGTGGCAAGATCGAAGGAATCTTCGGTATCCAAAAGCGCGAGGGAGGAATCAGAGGCAACGGCGGAGTGGAATCCCCGACGGGTGTTAGAGTAAAGCTTGGCGGGATAGAACGGCGAAGGGTTGGTTCTGAGGGAAACTGTGGCTATCCTGCGACTAGCAGAAGAAGCGAACCGATATTTGAACGAGGTATTGGCTCGGGGAACGGTGAAAGCAAGTGGAGTGGTGGCTATGTCGAGTCTCAACAGCGTCGCCATTACTGGTTATTTAGGGTTTAAGGTCTATCTAGTGTCAGTGAAGAGGTTCGGCAGAGATATACTCCGTATAATAGAGAGACACTTGTTTTGTGAGACTTCTGAATTTACGCGCTTTTTTTTTTTTACATTGTTTTTTTTTTACCTGTTTGATCCAACGGTCCAGATTGACCCGGATTCGTACTTAGTTTTGTCATTGTGTCCTAAAACTTCTAATAATAACACACTTTATTTCATTATTTCGAAACAAAATAAAATGGTTCGTAGAAGTTAGAACATTACTGAACTGAAGTCATTTTTTTGTTGTTACAAAACATATTAATCAGAAAAGTTCCTTGCGTGGATCAAAATTAGATGCAAAACTTGAAGAAGAGCATAATCCTTAATCCTTAAAAATAAGTACTTTTTGTATTTTCGCCAAAACCTGAAAACCCTATTGTCAGTTTGTAACAAATCAAAATCATTCTACGGCGATAATTTCTTATATCAGTTTTGAGAATTTAGTTTTTAGTTTTTTAAAGGCAACTGTATTTGATGATATCAATGGAAGATAAGTTGATTAAAACTGTTACTAAAACGAGATAACCATCATCAGATTTTGTTTATTGTCTTGTATTATACTGATCCAAAGCGCCTGTTCAATTATTATTATTTTTTTTGGATCTTTTGTAATTTGCGTAATGCAGGTTGATTTATTTTATACAGTTTAAGTGATTTTTCTTTGGTCATTCTTTTATTGTTTTTTTAATTGTGAAATAAGAATAACAATCAATACAAAATTAAACAGAATGAGTAGCCTGAAAAAAAATCTCAAAATCGGGGTCCACTGTTAAGTGGGGGACCCATGACCTTGTTTATTCTTCCATCTTATCTAAAAAAAACGCATTGAGATTGTTCCGAACCTAAACTCCGTACCGCAACCAAAGGGTGATTCATCTTACACGTGTCACTCGATAGTAGGTTTAGAATCTGGCTCGGTTCACGGCCACTTTGCACATTTCTATACTTCTCTCTCTCTCTTTCTTCTTCCTCACCGTCTCGTCAAATTCAACAAAAACACCAAAGAGAAAGGTTTGATCAAAGAGAGATCAATCACTGTTAAACCCCTCAACTTAAAAAATTCCTCAGAACAAATAATCTGCGATCGATCGGCCATGATGATGATAAGGTACGTATCGGCTTATTCGATCAACTACTCTTTCCTGGTGAACACTTTGCTTTATTCTGTTTTTTTTTTTTTTAACTCTCTTTCTAATATTTAAGCTAAGCTTGCTTTACTTGTATATTGATTATATGATCGAATTAGGTCTACTTGGGGTGTTCTGAGTTTTTATTGTTTGGAATTAAAACCCCTTCACTTCACATCACATAGTGTTGTTTCCATTTGAGTTGTCAATCACTGCATCGTATTTGAAGGAGTTTTTTTTAGTTGTTTTGACTCTGAGAGGGATTGTGATCGTGCTCTGTTTCAGTCTCTAAAAGAAGGTTGATGTTTCTTGATTACATCATCATCATGGGAGGAGCTTGCTCAAGGAAGAGAGATCAACAAGTTGAAGATATTTTAAACAGAGGTGTTTCTGGCAAATATAGCAAGAGTTCTAGTTCCAAATGGTTAGCTACTTCCCTCTCTAGGTCTGGCTCCGATGTTAAACGTAATCATGGAGGATGCCCATCTCTTATGGACCTCTGTCTCCGCAAGATACAGGAGGTACATATTGTTTTCACTTACTTACCAGCCTGTTGATTATTATTTTTTTTTGGTATAAACATGACCAAAATGTTTTGACTTTTCTTTTTGTTGCATTGCAGGACATAGATAGATACACCAAGTTCTCTGACCTACCGAGGGATATCAGTCAGCAGATTTTTGATGAATTGGTGTATTCCCAGCGCTTAACTTTAAAGTCTCTCGAGGCATTTCGGGACTGTGCAATCCAGGTAAATTTCCTTGGTGTTTCTCTTGTTCCCATTCTTGTTTATTTGTATATAAACATATCATTGACTGACTCACAATTTTTGTGAAAGCAGGATCTTTACTTGGGAGAATACCCTGGAGTTAATGATGACTGGATGGATGTCATCTCCTCGCAGAGTACATCTTTGCTTTCTGTTGATTTTTCTGGGTCTGATATCACAGACTCTGCCCTGGTTTCTTTAAAAGCTTGCAACAACCTCGAATCCTTAAACTTTAATTTCTGTGATCAGATATCAAACCATGGGCTTGCGCATCTCAGCGGTAAACTTTGCTCTTTTTTCAGACATTTCAATATTTTTTTATGCGTACCAAACTGTATTTTTTATGTGGATGTTTCCTAAGCGTAGCTGCTACATTACAGTTAGACCTGACGCACTTACTTTCATTTACTTGGTGGATTTTATTTAACGCGAATGATAACTATATCACAAACTATTTCAGGCCTCTCAAATTTGACAAGCCTGAGCTTCAGAAGAAATGCTGCAATCACTGCACAAGGCATGCGTGCTTTTTCCAACTTGGTTAACATGAAGAAATTAGATCTTGAGAAGTGTCCCGGGATTCACGGTGGGCTCATTCACCTGCGAGGTACATAGCTTCGTGTTTTGGTGTGATAATTGCCAGTTTTCTGACATACTCTGTTATTGAGAGTTCTATATGATATGTGCACACTGATGAATCCACCCAAAGCCATGTAAGTTATGATTTTCTACAATCTGCAGCCTACACAGATATGGGTATTGGGTGGCATTTGACTTGGAAAATGCTAATATCAATCCTGCATCCTATTTTTCCGTCTGATTAAGCAATTTCTTTTCCAGGTTTAACCAAACTAGAGTCCTTGAACATAAAGTGGTGCAACTGCATAACGGATTCAGACATAGAGCCTCTCTCAGGTAGCAAAAACATGCGTCAATCTCACATATTTTCTTAACTTTTCCCTGTAGAGATGTGCTTATTCCTTTTTGCTTCAGAACTTTCAAATCTGAGGAGCCTACAGATTTGCTGCAGTAAGATTACTGATTTTGGTATTAGCTACCTTGAAGGTAGGAGTTTTGATTATTATACTCCAGTTTTTTACCATTTGTCTCACATCTTCTTGGTGTAGACTTAGCTCGATTCATTTCTCCCACTTGCTTGCTTCAGGGCTAAAAAAGCTTAATTTATTGAACTTGGAGGGGTGCCGTCATGTTACTGCTGCATGCTTGAATACACTCACAGGTTTGTATAGCCATCCTTATTGTTGTATCTAAGCTTTCTTGTATGCTGATATATTTTGGAGTTTTGCCATTTGAACTTATAGGAGTCCATTTTCTTTTGTTTATGTAGCTCTTAAAGAATTGATGTTTTTGAACCTCAATAGATGTAATTTTTCAGACAGCGGGTGTGAAAAGTTTTCAGGTGAGTGTTACCTGACTTCCTCGCAGTTGAAAAACGTTTGTTTTCTTAGCGAAAAACTCTTCAGTCTGGGATAACTTGTTTCATGCATCTTTGTAGACTTAACTAATTTGAAGATATTAAACTTGGGCATGAACAACATTACAAATTCATGCTTGATCCACCTGAAAGGTTTATCTCACTTTCTTACTATGTTCCATTTCCACTATTTTCTTGATTTCATCTCTCTACCATTTCGTGCTGTCTGCTAGATTTCTAATCAAAATGAATTACCTTCTCAGGGTTGATAAAGTTGGAGAGCTTAAACTTGGATTCATGCAGAATTGGTGATGAAGGACTGATACATTTATCAGGTTATTGCTACTTCCGTTTCTGCTCTTATCACGGACTTTCCGGTATTCATATATAGTCATGTGGTATTAGGTATGCTTGGGTTGAAATCTCTGGAGTTGTCCGATACCGAAGTAGGAAGCAATGGGCTTCGCCATCTCTCTGGTACAACATTTTTTCCTTCCTCTGTCCTTTCCATTTTGTATCGTTTGTTATCTTTGGCCTTATGCTCATTGCATTTATATTACTATATATAGGCCTGTCCAACCTAGAGAGCATAAACTTGTCATTCACTGTTGTAACCGATAGTGGTTTAAGGAAATTATCTGGTTTGACATCTCTTCGTACACTGAATCTGGATGCTCGTCATGTTACTGATGCTGGTCTTTCCGCACTCACAAGTAAGTCGTTCCAATGCGTCCATAAAATGTGACTGTCAACAAGTTATATTTGCCTTTGTATGATGTTGTTACAGGTTGTCCTAAGTAAAATCCAATTCCAACCCGTCTGTTTTTGTTCTAGGTTTGACAGGGTTGACTCACCTCGATCTCTTTGGTGCTCGTATCACAGATTCTGGAACAAATCACCTACGAAGTAAGTCTAATGTGTATCATCTATTCCATCGTTTGAGATTTGCCTCGTCTACCTTTTCATGGTTTTCTTTTGATACAGACCTGAAGAAACTTCAGTCACTTGAAATATGTGGTGGTGGATTAACAGATGCTGGTGTCAAGAACATAAAAGATCTTTCATCCCTCACTCTCCTCAATCTATCACAAAACTCCAATCTCACAGACAAAACACTGGAGTTTATTTCTGGTAAGGATACAGTCATACAAGTCTTGACTTGGTCAGACAAATCATTTGCTCCTGTAATCTGAACCATGATCTCATGGACCCGCAGGATTGACTGGTTTGGTCTCTCTAAACGTTTCAAACTCTCGAGTATCAACCTCAGGACTACGACACCTGAAGCCATTGAAGAACCTGAGATCTCTGACCTTGGAGTCCTGCAAACTCTCTGCTAACGACATCAGGAAGCTTCAGGCGACTGATCTGCCACACCTAGTCAACTTCCGTCCTGAATAAAATTATTTGTCAAAAGGACAAAGTCACGAACTCTGTAAATAGGATCGATCTCTTGTGGTCTCAGAAAAAAGCCACCGCTCTTATATATATCGTCTAAAGCTATGCTCTTCTTCGGGATTATTTGCTGAAGAAACTGTAAATAAAGCTTCTTTCCAAGCTATGTTTGGACCTTTGATGGCTCTTCTAATGTGATCGGCTTCTGGGATCTGTTTGGTTTGTGTTTCTACTGAAGTGAGTGAACAAACAAATGTCACTGTCAGAAGAAACAGATCACTGATTGTAAATATTTATATGTAAATTCGATATATCATATGTATTATATAAATGAGAATCCTTTCTGGCACAAGAAAATCTAAAGGTAAAAAAGTAAAAAAACTCGGAAACGGAAAGAGAGAGAGAAACAACAGCAGTTACTTTGTTCATCCAACTTTACTACTGCTGAATTACTGTGAAAATATGTTACATCTAAACATGTTAGAATCTCTGGGTCATAAACCTTTCTACCAAAAATATAAAAAGAAAACGAAAAAGTCTTTAAAAAAAGAAGAAATCAGGGAGGCAGGTGACTCTCCATTCAGATCAGATTATCTCTGTGGCTGATCAGAGGCAGGGGCTCCAGCGGAAGATGCAGTCACTGCGCCGCTAGCTGATCCGTTCTCAGCTGGTGGAGCGACTCCCCATTTACCTTCGGACTCAAGCGGGTCAAATATGTGAACTCCTCCGTCTGAGAGACCAACCGCAAACATGTTTGGTTCTTGCGGATGTGCTGCAATCACTAGTGGATGTACGTTGGAATTGCTGCACAAATGAATAAAAGAAGAGATTTATGAGCTGAAACTTCTTTCCGAAACTTAAAAGATTGCTTTTGAAGGAATGATTGCTGTTGAAAATTTCAAGATTCTTCTCCTCTGTTTACCTGAGACTAGCTGGTAGATACGCAGAAGGGTTGACCCGACAACGCAATCTTAGGTTTGCAGAGCTAAATACACAAACTGTTGCATCCATAAAACTCGCGTAGACCAATTGGCTATCGCATGAGAAAGTGGCATGAGTGATCGGAGCTAATGATTCTCGCGCAGCCCACTGAAACAAAGCAATCATTAATCATCTTTTCAAAAAACAAAAACAAAAAATGTAGATCTTAGGGAGAAAGAGAGAGAGAGAGAGGACTGTATAACTAAAATACCTGTTTCATGCATTCGAGCTTGGTAGTTTCGTAAATGGCGAGCTGTGTCTCGTGCACAACGAGGAAGTGAGCTTGATCTTGATGGAACTGAACACGAGTATCTGACAGTGCAGTGCTTGGTCTTCCCTGCGGAAGAGGAAGAACCTTGCTTCTCTGCTTCTCCCATCCATCTGTGTTCCAAACACATAGCTGCAACAAAAACAAAAACGTTTAAAGACCATTGATCTTGTATTCATTTGACTCCCAAAAAACAAAACAAGATGGTTAAAGGCGGGAACCTGAGCATCTGCTCCAGAAGAAACCAGCACGTTTAATACGTTGGAGAAGGCAAGACCAGTTATTCTCTTTGAATGACCTTTAAGCTTGCTCTTCACCTGCGCAAGCAAACAAGGAACATGTTGACCATCATATGAACAAACAAAAAACTGCTTCTTCTATTCCACATTCTTCATTTAAGAATTTTTAATCATTACCTCATCAACACGGACGTTATAAATCTGAATCGTACTATCATCCATTCCAATAGCGATGATATTGTTGTCTTGAGGATGGAAAGCAAGAAAAGTTGCAGCAGGCGGTGGTGGCATGAAAGTAGCCATCGTCTGCAAATTATTAGCCAAGAACAGTCAATCAAAATGCATACACAAATAATCAAATCGTAAGCATATGTGTGTGTCCCCATTACCTTAAACGTCATCATGTTAAATAAGGAGATCTTTCCTCCGGAGGCTGACATTACATATGAGTCATTCTTGGATAAAGCAAAACAAGGTACAGCTTCCTCGGGATTGGTTTCAGCAACGTCGTTAGTCATTAGGATCCCACTTGCTGGTTGCCATTGCTGAGGCGGTAAAGAAGCTGTCGCCTACACGGAAAATAAAGATGTAGAGGTCAGTGACACTAATCATTATTTGTCCAAGAAAGAGAGAGAGTCAATGTCACCTTTCCAGTTGCGTTGCGGTCATTCCGCTGCCATTTCCATAGAAGATGAATAGCGTTTGATGCCAAAGCCAAGATAGCGTTTCCCGAATTCGTGAAAATCAATCTTGATATCTGCAAAGAGTCATCGGTTTTATTGTTAGAAAAAAAACATCAGTTTATATGTAGCCTATACATGGCTCACAAAATGTAGATATGTATACCTTGGCGACTCTCAGATTCTCAGGGAGTCTCAGTGACCTGCATTGAGAAGGCTCGCTGACTTCAGTAAGCTTCCATATCTTAGACTTATCATTTGATTCTTCTGTAATCACTGGCTTCACATCCACCATATTCCGCGAATCACCATTCTATAAAAAGCAAGTGATGGTGAATGATGGAAAGATAAGAAGAGAAAGGTTAGGGAAAGAACAACAAAATTATATTTCTTACCATTCCTTGGATGGAAACTACATTGGCTGATCGATCTGCGAGTCCAGCACTCGTTGCTGCAGCTGCCGCTGCCGCTGCGATGCTGTTTATCGCAGGCTGCAAATGTAGAAATTGAGTGTTGATAAAATCTTTCAATGGAGGGTAAGTTACTTAAAGCTTATCTTAGATTTAAAGTACCTTGGAGGATTCAGATGAAATGTTCTCAAAAGTGTGCAATAGCCTTAGACCATCTGAGTTTGCCATAACCTTGATCACATTCTCGTTTGCAGACACGGCCAGGAGAGAGCCTTCCTTGTTAAAGCGGATACGCGGGCTTGCCTAGTTTAACGTTTAGAAGCACAATTAAAGAAGAAAATCCAAAAAAGTATCTAAAAACTAATCAAATTAGGGTTTTTCTATCCGCGTACCTGGAGGCCTCCATCACCATCAATGGCAGTTAAAAGCTGTACAGTGTCCATATCCCAGAACTTAATGGAGTAATCATCACCAGCAGCTAGATAACGGTTTTTAGTTGTATCAAACTGCACAACACCGAGAGAACGCTTGTGGAATCCTTGGTAAGTTCTTTTAACAGCTCCTTCGCTTTCATTCCACTCAACAATGAAAGACTCTCCATCTTTACTCG
>NC_025698.1:7468482-7503749 GCF_000633955.1 Camelina sativa
ATACACAGAGCAAGAAACAAACCTAGAAGCAGAGTCTGTTTGATTGGATGAAAGTCCATGCTCATGGGAGATGAGCCCTGAGACAAAGTTCGTGCAACTGTTTTAGGCAAGTCATCAGGTGCTTTGAAAGCTGCTGAAGTATGACCATGACCCTGCCCTGGAAATGACATCGGTAACATGTTCACACCTAGATTCACCTCATCAGTGATTCCCATTGGCCTTGTTCTTTTTGAGACATGTTCAGAATCCGCTGATGGGTAGTCTAAAGCGGCATTAGTTGGAGGAGTTCTCGGGTGCTTCAATGCCGCTATACCAAAATAAGAAAGGAGTTCCATTGTAAGCACATTGCAGAGATCACACAAAGTTTGTCTGAAGTAACACGCATTTGATAAGCANTAGTGAGGACAGACAGAGTAAACAGGAGCTTCATGGCCTTCAAAGGTATGCCTTTTGACACCTGTTGCAGCGTCCCAGACCTTTATGGTTTTGTCATCACCACAGGTTATCACACATAGTTGCTTGTTTGGAGTCGAGAAGGAAATATCATTCACACCACCAACATGAGCATCAATCTGAAATAATCACGATATTACAAGAGAATCCCCAAGGGAAAAAGATTGTTAAAGGAGAGAGAGCTTGTGAATGTTCTGAGACCTCAAGGTGTTGCCTCATGTCTTCGCCTCCGTGATAAGAGTATAGTTGTACAATATGTCTAGAGTAAGCAACTCCTGCAATTGAGAACGTTGGGCTGACTTATAAAGTTGCAATCATGAGCAGATTTGAATTTAAAGGTGAGTTCTTTACCAAACAAGGAACCGTCAGGGCTCCATATCACACGGTTGACAGAAACGACAGGTTCTTTCACCAGAGCAGCCTGAAGACACAAATACTTAGTCATTGCAGATTCAATAACATAAACCAGTACTGATGTTTTGTTGTTGCTATGCATAGGCACCTGTAAGGGCATTGAACATTTACTCAAGTCCCAAACTTTGAAGGTCTTCTGTACTAATCTTTCCCGAGAACCAACTTCCCACAGCCCAATATCTCCTACATTTGTACCAACTGGTACAACAACGCAATCAAGTTAGAAGGTCGTTGATGATTATAAGTAATTACATGAAATACACATACACAGAGCAAGAAACAAACCTAGAAGCAGAGTCTGTTTGATTGGATGAAAGTCCATGCTCATGGGAGATGAGCCCTGAGACAAAGTTCGTGCAACTGTTTTAGGCAAGTCATCAGGTGCTTTGAAAGCTGCTGAAGTATGACCATGACCCTGCCCTGGAAATGACATCGGTAACATGTTCACACCTAGATTCACCTCATCAGTGATTCCCATTGGCCTTGTTCTTTTTGAGACATGTTCAGAATCCGCTGATGGGTAGTCTAAAGCGGCATTAGTTGGAGGAGTTCTCGGGTGCTTCAATGCCGCTATACCAAAATAAGAAAGGAGTTCCATTGTAAGCACATTGCAGAGATCACACAAAGTTTGTCTGAAGTAACACGCATTTGATAAGCAAATAGTACCTGAGATCGATGGACCACCAAGGGCAATGGCTCCTGCGGAGACAGCTGGATGTGGGACAGAGGATGGACTAGACATCCAACCAGCAAGAGGCGTTGGAACGGGTGAGGCCGTTGGTTGAAATGGCTGGAGACAAAAGGGACAATCAAACACTTGGCCTCATTAAACAATAAAATATAAAATGACAGATATTAAATTACCCCGTGTGCGCCTAAAGGAGGAAATCCTCCAGCTTNTACACATACACAGAGCAAGAAACAAACCTAGAAGCAGAGTCTGTTTGATTGGATGAAAGTCCATGCTCATGGGAGATGAGCCCTGAGACAAAGTTCGTGCAACTGTTTTAGGCAAGTCATCAGGTGCTTTGAAAGCTGCTGAAGTATGACCATGACCCTGCCCTGGAAATGACATCGGTAACATGTTCACACCTAGATTCACCTCATCAGTGATTCCCATTGGCCTTGTTCTTTTTGAGACATGTTCAGAATCCGCTGATGGGTAGTCTAAAGCGGCATTAGTTGGAGGAGTTCTCGGGTGCTTCAATGCCGCTATACCAAAATAAGAAAGGAGTTCCATTGTAAGCACATTGCAGAGATCACACAAAGTTTGTCTGAAGTAACACGCATTTGATAAGCAAATAGTACCTGAGATCGATGGACCACCAAGGGCAATGGCTCCTGCGGAGACAGCTGGATGTGGGACAGAGGATGGACTAGACATCCAACCAGCAAGAGGCGTTGGAACGGGTGAGGCCGTTGGTTGAAATGGCTGGAGACAAAAGGGACAATCAAACACTTGGCCTCATTAAACAATAAAATATAAAATGACAGATATTAAATTACCCCGTGTGCGCCTAAAGGAGGAAATCCTCCAGCTTTTGGTATTCCACCAAGCAGTGGATTGTTCACAGGGGATGGAGCCCGTGCGCCATTTGGAGGGCCACAAGAGTGATCCACAAAAAGTGTCTTTATATCTGGATTTGGCCTTGGATTTTTACAAAGCTGATGTTGCCAATTCAAGCTGCAAGTTATGCAGTAACAAAAGATGGAATGAGTTAATAATATGCCAAACAAATTGAAGTGAATGAGACAAAATGATTAAGAGATAAAGCAATTATTAACCTCTGGTTGATCAAAGTCCTCAGCCTTGAGTTTCTAAGAGTAGGAAACTGCAATTTATCACGGAACAACGGGTTCGCCTCAATCAGCTTCTTGAGTTCCACCAACATGATAGCTCTTGCAGACTTGGTGTCCCCATACTTGGACAACTGTTCATTCTCCCTAAAAGTTCATCAAGCTCAAAACACTTAATCATCTGCATCATCGTTCTTTTGAACCACGGGTGTGAATAATAATAAAAAAGCTTTAGACTTTACCGGAAGTTCTCTAACGTCAAGAGCTGCGTAATTTCCTTGAAAAGCTCCTCATTAAAAGTTGAAAACACTTTTAAATCCTTCACTAGTATGTCCACAGCCTTGGGACGATCATGCCTAGCAAAACAAAAAGTCACCAGGGTGAATCACACAAATCAAAACTCTTTTGTTGTTATTTCGCTGAAAGAAAAAAACAAATCACAAACCATCATCATCACTTACTTATCCAAAGCCTCGAGATACTTCTGCTTTCTTATCTCAAAGAATATCTTCATAGAGTATCTGTTATCATCAACTTTTGTGAAACCAGAGAGATACTTCTCAACCTCATCCCAGTTTCCATTGTGAACCTCATCCTCAAAATACTTCATATTGAAGAAAAAACCAGATTCTTGTTCAAGCCTACAAACATGAGAAAAAGCAAATGCATTTATTAACCAACCAACACAAGAAGCAGTTCATTTGGTAACCAAAAAAGTCCTGGAATAGATCGAAAGGAGTGAAATCTAGAGAGTAGGAAGAATAAGACTTACTTGTGAACAGTCTCTTTAAACTTCTCTTCATCAAGAAACTGTAAGATCAAGAAGACGAGCTCTCTACTAAGAGAAGACATGTTTTATATATCTCACTTCCTAAAAGACTTTTTTCCAACTCAGATGCACACAACACACACCTAAACGATCACCAGATCTGCAAAATTAAAAATAATGGCCGGAAATGAGCTTAAATCTGGATTTCAATATTATGGTAATTAGATAAAACAACAACATGAACAACACCAACAATTATCCACAAACTTGGCATCTCTCTCTCTGCAGATAACGGAAAAAAAAACCAGGAAATTTTAGGTCTTCCTGGAATTGGAAGATGCAATTAAATAGCTTTTTAAAAAAAAGAGAATCTTTTTTCACTACATGAAAAAAAAAAACAAAACAAAAGCAAAATAATTATCAGAAAGGAGAGAAGCAAAAAAAAAAGGCAAAACCCAGAAAGAAAAAAAAAAATAGGACAAAAGGATTAAAAAAATAAAAACTCGAAACAGCTAGATTCCATTTACAGAACAGAACAGAGGCAAAAGGTATGTGAGAAAGAAAACAAGCGTGAAGCTTTACTTACCATGAAAGAAGAAAGAGAGATCTATGAAGAAGAAGAAGAAGAAGACGACGACGACCAGAGCATAGAGATGATGGATTGATTTTTTTGACTCTAGGGAAAAAAAAAAAGCAAACTTGGAAGAAATAAAAATGAAAGCTTTCTTTCTTCTTCTCTCTCTCTATCTAGAGAAAATCCTTTTTCTCTCTCTTGGGGGGATATATATATACGGACATTAAAACTTGCAGAAATGGAGATTTTAATAAGAGAAGGTGACAGATAATTGGATGCTGATAACCAGACTGGTCTATCACTCTAGAAAAAGCTAACTCCGATAAGCACTAGTGATAAGCAGAATAGCTTATCGATACGTCTAGATCGGCTATATTAGTTGCCAGCTGTACTCCACGGAGTAACGATCCTCTACATCGCGGTTTGTTGTGACACGTATCTTAGAAACCGTCGATTTCGTGAGATGGCGCGGAGGACGGAGATCTAACGGCGAGAGTTTCATTCAATGTGTCAGACTTGTCTGTTGATCCCTCGTGGCACGACAAAGCCTTTTTTTTAATATTAATTTATTAAAATCTTTTATTGAGTCGTTTACCCTCGACTTTGACTGATAATTACGGATATGACATTTTTTTAGAGAGAGTCCAATTGCTCTTGAGATGCGGTTTAGTCGTCACGTGATAGGGAGAGAAATGTTCAACTCGTGTAAAGAAAGAAAGATGCTACGTCTCTCTTCTCGCCGGTATACTCATCATAGGCTCGGTTTATCGCGATTTAAGTTACTACACACGCGAGACGATATGACTACTGTATAAGAAAAAGACTCTAATATTATTCTTGAACATTTTTTTTTTTTTTGGGTTGGTAACTCCAATATATTGCTGAAGAAATATTCTGTTTTTAACTTTTTCAATACGGGTGAATTTAGTGTGTATGATTGGTTGTGCTTGTGCACATTTGTAAAAGAAAAATGTAAACGTGAGGACTGAGGATAATATACAAATTACAAATCCACTTGCATTGACTATTGAATATTAATACTATGTCTAACTTAAATTACACAGATTTTTATAAAAAGTAAATCCTGAACTTTTTAAGTTAGATCACCACCACCACCGTATGAAGAAAGTTTGTTTAGATAGCTCTACTTAGCTAGGAGCAGGTAGATTGGAATGAGCTGGATTCTTTGGTTTTGTTTAATAGCGAGGAAGTACAAGTTAGGGAGCTTCAAAAAGTGAATAACATTAATTTTAAAACAAAACTGAAAGTGCTCAATTTATAAATTGTTAAACTAGAGGGGAAGATATCGATGCAGGATGGGGAAATTAATGAGGGACTGGTGTGTGTGTGTGTATATAGGGTCGCACGTTTTGAGTATTTGACATCTATCCCGTCCAAACACCAAACACTGTCGTCTCACCATCACTACACGTAACGTGATAAATACAATAGTACAAATCAGTGGCGGAGCGAGAAAACTGAGTCATGGGTGTCGATAAAATTTGAGAAGGGTGTCAATAAATTAATATGTTTCTTCAACAAGGGTAAATTATTTATTTTAACAAAAGCTAATATGAAAAAAAAAAAAATTCATGGGTGTCATATGACACACATGATCCTTCTCTCCCTTCGCCACTGGTACAAATCTATTATCTATACATACATTTTTTAAGTACATTTTAAATTATATCCTTTTATTTGTATTTATTTAAAAATTTATTTATAAAATTAATTTCTAAAAATTTTAAAAGATAACGTGACTTCAGATTTTTTTTTCTAAATATTTTATAATCTATTCAAACTAAAAAAATACAGCAATCAATATAGAAACAAAAACTATAATATATTTAACTACACATCCTATTATGTGTTTGAAGATATTTTATCTTTGAATCCTTTGCAAACCAATAAAACAACAATTTTATTCTCATTTTGTTTTTCAAAACATGTGAGTTTTGATTCTCAAACGTAAGATTCATATTTATTTAAATATTATATATAAACTTAATAAAAATTTTAAATATTACGAATAAATAAAATTAAAATGTTTTAAATACTATATAATATAGTTATATAGTAGATGGTTATAAAAAGGACATGTTATAATTATATAGAATATCGTTAAATTTGTGTTAATACGGGTTAAATTCTCATTTTATTATTTGTCAACACTGCTAATATTAGAATATTTGACATATAAAATCAAGTTGATTTAATTAAGATTGTGTAAAATAATTAAATCATTAGGAAAAATATGATTTAATCACAGCGTATAAATTACTTATTATGTATTTAGATCTCTTATTTTTTTATAATAATTAAAAATCAAAAACAAATTTCAAATACTAAACAAAACAAACTAAATATAACAAACAAATGGTCATCAAGTGTATTGTAGATATAAAAAATTAATATAAATATTTAACCTTACAAACAACCGAAAAATTTAGTTATTCTTCTATTTACAAAACATCCAATATTTAACAAACAAATATAATATAAATATAAATAATAATAAAAATTATATACACTCGGTGTACCGCGGGTTAAAATCTAGTATATTATATATATAACGAATATATAGTGAAATAACCTTAGTGCATTTGACAGTAAATTTTTAATGCACAAGACACAATTACACTAAATATCCAATCCCATTTTCTAGAAATATAAGGATTAGATTAATGGAGTAGCTTGTTGTTGTCCGTTAAAAAATAAAACGAATATGTAGTTTTGAATTAGCAGCACGTAAGTATATTATTTTAATTTAGTTTAGCGTGTGTATATCTATGTTAAGCTTTTCTTATTTATTTATACAGTAGTTGTCCACTACGTCGACTAGTCTACTCCTAACAAATCACGAATCGCGCGGACCATTTTCAATATTTTTTCTAAAACGATACATAGTAGTAGCGCTCGTTTAAAAATTTCCACCTAGTATCGATTACGCCTCGCAAAATCGCTAGATTCATTCTCACCGCTTCGATTAATGACTAATCCCTGCCTAGTATTAATTATCCGATTATATCTGTCTAATTTGATTATAATTTGTCTAATCCGATTACTTTCCGCTTAATTTTGTGTATACCGATTATTTTTTGAACTAAATATAAATCAGACATATATATTTTTGTTATTTCGACATTTTAATTAAGAGTTTATGATGTTTTACAATAACTAATGTATAAACTTTTAATAAAAATCATAATTTTAAAAACAGTACTATAGTTTTATATTTTTTTTTTAACATAAACAGAATTATACATATATTTATTCCAATATATTTTAATTCCTGTTTAATCTCCGATTTTCTCGCTAGGCGCTAGGTCCATCCCGACCGCCCGACTAGCGCCTAACGATTTCTAAAAGAGGACATAGTAGTACTAAGAAATCGAATTTCCTTAAAACAAGCAGATCATAATATTATAGTGTATAGATTTCATAATTCTAGACATAAAAACGAAGCGTTTAAGATTAAGGAAACGTATTTTTAATTTTCAAAAATTACAAATACGTGTTAAAAACATTACATATATTATGCAAAATAGAAAATTGTTATGAACGACACAACATCTAATAAACTAAATGACTGTATGTAAATTTTGACTCCGGTATGCTACTTAATAGAAAACAAAGTAGAGGAAATGAGAAGGATTATTTCCACACTTCCAGTAACATGCATAAGTTGGAAGTTTTCTTTCGTAAACAAAAAAAAAGTGTTTGAGATTGAAAAAAAACATTTGATTGTAGCTATGGTTCAGAATAATATAAAAGAAATCTTTACCATTTTAATTTGTAACTCATCTGTCATAGAGTCTAATGATTAAGTTAAAGTGGTTAAATACTTGTTATATATATATAGGTCGAAGTTAGGATCTAAATCCTACCATCTACATGTTTATCTTACACTTTTTCCATTTCAAAATATAGGATGTTTTAGCTAAAACACGCAGATTAAAAAGTCTTTACTTTTAACAAGTTCAACCAATTAAAAACAATACTGTATAATATAAAATACTAAACTAATTTAAAAGTTATATAAAAACTTGCAAATATCATATATTATAAAATAAAAAACTTCTCTAAAACATCTTATATTTTGAAACGGAAGGAGTATTTGATCATTGTAAGCTTTGAAAATCCAAATTTTACAAGTTTTGGGAGATTAGAATTTCGATCCATCTAGCTGGGTTACTAAAAAAAAGGAAACAAATTCTCAAAAAAAAAAAAAAAATCTTATTGAAAAGGGAAAACAAAAGTAATTTTTTTGCAAACTTATTAGACAAAAGAATAGTACTAGTAGAGAATAATTAATTAGAGAGAATTGAGGGGATGGGTGGTTGCATCTTTTCTGTTTTTTTCTTCTTTTTTTTCAGTAATAATTAAAAAAAAGGCTCTCCGGCCAAAAGCAAAGCACCGTGGGGTCACATAAGGCGTATCCGTCCAAAAGTCTCACTCTCACGAGATCAGTGACGCTTTGATGAACCTCAGCCCTAACTCAACTTCCCTCTATTTGTTTTCCACATTTAATGTTATTTAATCAATCATTCACGATGCTACTCTCGTTCACGTACACATCTCTATACCGGTGGTAACCGTGCGTTAATATACACAATCCGCAATTAAATCATAAACCCAACTACAGGGTTCTCTATTCATTTGTCCACATAGATTTTCTCTTCAATATTTTCTATTTGGCAACAGATTGGTTTTAAATTTAATTAGTAATCAACTAGATATTGTCCAACACATACATAGTCATTAGTGGAATAATAATAATAAATAGATATGGGGGAAGAGGTGTTAGGGATTGGTCACTTTCCACTAATATATGTGACTATGTGTCCCCTTTTCTTACACGTTCACATACAAAGTTTAAAATCATCGCTTTGCCATTTTCTCATATATATCCCGGGTTATTTTGGCGATATTGATATATCAACTGTATTGCGACTTATACGAGGCAATGGCATTATACCACCAATATTTGGTTTGTCAAATACTATAACGTACACAAACACACATAATATATAGAAAAAGGTGTATTCTATGGTCAAAGATGAAAATGGATAGAATCTACAAATTAATTTCCTTTACCATTCTAGTGAACAGAAAGAATTAAAGAGAATTGTTTCTCATGTAATGGATCAGCAACTACTCATGCACTAGCCAAGACTCGCCAAAAAAGAAAAAAACAAATTGATGATTTTTTGGTGAAGTTCTGATCTTGCAAATCCTGGTCTTTACGAAGTTTAGTATTTCTGACTAATTCCTCCACCAAGTTATGTGGTATAGGGATACGATACGACTTTCTTTAGTTTTGTAGCATCCACTTTTATATTTTAAATTCTCGATCGCGCATGTACTTCGATGGTAAAACATTGAACATAATTAATAGTGAAATGACTAGTGTATTTGAATTGTAAAACTAAAACCGCTTGAATATTATCTAACGATCGATATTGGTAAAAAAAAAACATATTACCAACATGTATTAACTATTAGATTATTTCAGTCATCAGGAAAAACATATATATTTTTATTTATTATTATTTTATTTATGTAGAATAACAACAACATATTCCGGTATCCTTTCCGGAATGAAGACAATGACCTATTTTAAACTTCATTCTCGAGCAAAATGCATTGCATCCTTTATCCCCTCCCTGCTCAGGCAAACATGGAGTTACATTGAAGCATACGTGATCGGATTCTTTTATCCCAAAACCTATATATTTGATTCAATATTAGATCAATATATATTATTCATATAGATTGATAATATAATGTACGTAGTAAAAAAAACATAATAAAATAGTTAAGTACCAGAAACAATATCCGATGTTGTACGACAATGAATAGAAGATATAACAACCAGAATGGTGAGAACAAATGCGATTAAATTCTTTTTGGTGATAGCCATTTTTCTTTTTCTTTTCTTTTTACTCATCTCTGATCACATTTTTTAATATATATATATACATCAAACAAACATAGGTAAATAGGAAACGTTTACGGTCAAAGATGAATAAGAACGTAATCTTTCGGTTCTCTATTTCCTTAGCTTACGTTTCTAGTCAAAGAAGAAGTATTTTCTTACATAGCTTTGACACATTATATATTTAAAGGAAACAAATTTGACTAGCAAAAATATATGATTTTATCACACAAGTAGCTTTTATTCGACGCAATTCATTATCTCTCTTCCTACTGGAAAATTTGACATCTCAATTTAGTATCATATATATATATATATATATATATATATATATATATATATATATATATATTAGAAAAATTTACATAAATATGTATATGTGTCAGATTTATGGGTTTAATTGCAACAATTAATAACAAATGATTTATTTCTCAAATGTAAATCTCCTCGTTTTAATTAAAACTGAATGAAATTTTATTTTATGGAAATAGATTTATATATATATATATAAATGATTTATTTTTAAATTATATATATAAAGGTTCACTCTCTCCCTAACTTGGCATCTCCATTCATTATTCTATTTTATATTTTAAATTTTATAGAAATATGTTTCTGTAATTGATTAAATTTTATTTACGGTTTTAATTGCAATAGTTAATATTAAATGATTTATTTTCAAAATGTAAATATCCTCATTTTAATTACAATTAAAACCATAAAATAAGAAAACATTAAAGAAAAACTGATAATAAATTTTAGCAAAGTAAAAAGATTAAATCAAGATGAAATTATACTTATGTATAATCATATCTAATTTCTTTATCTCTTGAAATTGATTATATTAGGATTTTGATTTATTAAAGTAAGGAAATATAATATATTTCTATACTTTATGAAAATAATTTTTTTAAATTTATGCATTACGCAAAAAAAACAAATTTAAAATACATAATTTTATTTCGATATTTTCTTAAAATTTTAAGTTGTTTATTAAAAAAAAATATATGCAACAAGCCACAAACACCTACTTTTACTACAGTATAAATCTAAGAAAATAAATTGGAAGATTCTATCCATTTTCATCTCTGACCATAAAGATACATTTCTTTTTCTATTTTTGCTATGTAGAGAGAATGTGCTAATATATAGTGTGTTACTAATAAGGGAGGGGGACATATTTGGACTAGATCCAATCTGAGTTAATCTATCAGTCTTTCGCAAATGACATCATCATCATGTCCCTTAAACCCCCCAGTGCATATTTTATATAACAGAGTTGTGCTTTTTAATCCTTCACTTGATTCTTGTAATTAATTTCCTAGCGAATTATATAATTTAGTTTGTAAAAAAAGCAAAGCAAAAGTAGATTCCAAAAACACTAGTATTATACTGACTGACATACTACTACTACATGCATGTTAAACGACAAAAGTAAATGGCACAATAAGATTAAACAAGAGTGACCCATAAACAAAAAGTAAAGATCCCACTGGTTTTGCTCCTTTCCCCACACCGTAATTGATGGTCACTCTCCCCCATTCTCCCTCCACACTCACATCTTTATTTTTTTCTTTCTTCAGAAATTACTCAAACAAGAAACAAGCATGGGTTTTACTTATATGCACAAAAATCAATACTTTGTGTGCGTATTCGTAAATTTTGTATGTTATTTCACTTGTGACCCATTTTAATTTCTCACTTTAATAAAATATAGAGTCCATCTTTACGCTTCAACTACCTTAACGACGAAGCCCGCTACTTTCTAAAAAGTCAAAAACGCCCCTCACTCACCTGTCTCTCTCTATATATATACTATCTTTATCACAAAACAGAACACACAAACACACACAAAACCTTGTTCAATGGAAGATTGGTTCTTATGGCTCTCGAGAACAAACCTTGAACCTTCTCTAATCCACGAATACGGTATCTCCTTCTCCCAGAACGAGCTCGAACTCGAAGACGTTGCTTACTTCAACCACGAGTTTCTTCAGAGCATGGGAATCTCCATCGCTAAACACCGTCTCGAGATTCTCAAACTCGCTCGCCGAGATCGCAAGAACGCTCCTCCGCTCACCTCTCGATCGATATCCAGATTCATGGTTGCTATCAAGAAAACAGGGAAATGTTTCTCGGATCACGTACGCGCCTGGATCCGCCGCGAAGAAGAGTCGTCTCGAGCTCTGGTGTTGGTGCCGTCGAAGAAGAAGACGAGCAGCGGGATTAGTAAGTGGAGAGGCGGGTTTATGAAGAGGAACAAGAGATCTGTGATGCCGAGTAATGGGAATGGCGGATTTGAGAAGCAAGAGAGGTTGCTCTTGACCAATGGGACTCCTTGTAGACTCGATAGCTTCTCAAGTCCCATGGTTTTTGATTACAGTTGCGAGGATGAGAAACTACTTTATGATCAAGATACTTGTTTCGAAGATGTCAGATGGGATTCTATGTTTCAGAATCTCAAACCTACCTAGTAATCTTGGTATCAGATTGATGGTGAGAGATGATGTTTTAGGTTTCTTCCACCATGGATTTTTTAAGTTTCATTCTTTTTTTGGCCTTTGTGTGTTGAAGTGTGTGATTAGGGTTTTTTTTGGTTAATTAACTATTAGGGTTGAGTGGAGGTGTCAGGTGTGTGTGAGTGTGTGTGGGTCTTTGTAATGAGTCTGTCTCTTCAGTCTTTGCTTTTGGCCTAAGTCTCTGTTCCAGTCAAAAACTTCTTTACAGCTTTTTTTAACTACTTTTTTACTCTGTCTTTCTGAAAAAAGTGTGTACACACATAACCACGACAACTAAAACCTGCCTCAGGTGATACCACTACACTACTCTTGAGGTAACCGGAAAGATCTTGAACCGTATAGAGACTGATAAACCGGTCTTATTCTAACAGTTAAAATCACGCCAAGAATTGCGGCAACCCCACAGACGCAAGCCAGTATCATGAAAGTCAGCTTGAAACAATCTGGTCCGTAACAAGTTGAGCTTCCTTGTCTAACAGCCTCAGCATCATACAAACGACCAGCTAGTAAACCGAAGAAGAGAACTGCACCAATTGGGTTTCCTAGAATCATGAAACTATAGATGATGCCAAAGTGTTCGAGTCCAAAGAGCTCAGACGCTGTAGGAACCATGAGAGAGTACTGAAACCCGTAGCATGTCCCTAGAAGCGCGGTTGCGGGATAGAGAGTGGCGGTTGAAGAGAGAGCGTAGAGAATGAAAGCAAGTACCATTAGAAACTGTGCTAATGTCATCCACACGGTTCTCGGCATTGCTCTTGACTTGACAAAGTGCTCTGAGATGGCTCCTGAGCTAAGCCGGCCAACAAAGTTAAAGAAACTAAAGAGGCATAACAAGACTGTTGTGTTCTCAATGCCAACTGCAATCCCAACCTGAGCCAAGTTGTTTAAAACTGTGACACCAGAGCCAACACCAAGAAAATAAAGAAACCATAGAAGCCAGAAATCAGCCTTGACCAAAGCTTATCTCATTCTAAAATCCTCTCCTCTCCTCGGTCTTCTCTTCTTCTCAACTGCTCCTCCTCCCTCAGCTAAAAGGGTCTGTATATCTGAAGCATCATCATCCTCTATCTCAATGAAACTCCCAAGAGATGAAGAGGGTCTCAACAACGGGTTGGTTTGATTACTCTCTCCTGCCTCCTGATCTAAACCTTCCGCAGATTCGACAAGAGGGTTCGGCTTCTTCAAAGACTTTTTCCGGATAAATGTCATCTTGACAGGAATTGCAAGAGGAGACACTAGTAGAACAACCACTAAACCAACCAGTGTAATATGTAACGCTACTGCTTACTGAGATCAAACTGCCAACCACAGTGATGACTAGAACAACGAGAGCAGCTAAACAAGCCATGGCTTGAGTGAAAACGAAATGGACATGCTCAGATGAATCCTCTCCAGAAGCAGGAGCACATGGTCTAATGAAGTACATCATCGAGAAACAGATAACCGGGATTCCGAGAGCCAAGAACAGCAGTAATTTCGTAGAATACTGATCAAGAAACACATTATATATCACAGTGTAAACCGCACCACCAATTGCAGAATAACCTTTGAGAATTCCGGCAACAGTGCCTCTACTGAGTGGAAAATTCTTCATATTCGTCGTCACTAGAACTGCTGTCCCAAACCACGCATTGCTATTAGTAGCCACAATCAGTGCCATCCACAACTGCAATTTCCAGTGAACAAAAAGATCACTTTTTTATATGGATGGATTCAATGTTGTTCATGAGTAGTTAAAAGCATCCAAAAGAAGACAGTTTCAATCAATCAATTAACAATCAAGTGGTTCACATAATCACATATATGCATCAGATAAGGCTAAATTCAGAAACTTTAAAAGAAAAAGGTGAAAACTTTGACTGACCAGCCAAAAGGGAAGACGAGGAAGAGTCAGAGTAACGGAAAGCCAAATGAGCCCATAGCCGAAGAAGCAAGCACAAGCACCGACGAAGAGGACCATCCAAGGCGGAAGCTTGCTACAGGCGTAACCAGGAAGCAAAGCGACGCTCTCTCCGACATCATTGGCAACTCCAAGGATGGTGAGCTGTTGCTGGATTGTAACCCAACACAGATTTCAGAGCATGAGAGTATACCGGGAAGTTAAAAGCGTTTCCGGCGGCGATTTCGAGCCATACCGCCGCCGATAAACCAACCCACGGTGGTCGGCTTCCCGATTTAATCACTTGCTTCGGCATATTTTTGTAATGCTTCTCTCATAGCAAGATTATTGGGGGTTCATATATTGGGGATATTATACACTATTTGAATTTTTTATAAATTAATTGTGTACTTTTTAAAAAATAAGAAACTTTGACCTCTTGATTAAAATTATCTCCTCTAATGGTAGGATTTAAATTTGGATTTTTTATTTTTGAAAATATAATTTATTTAAATTTAAAATTTATAAATAGAATAGAAGTAATTTAAATGTTTAAACATATAAGGATTAATAAGAAACTTTTGATTGGTTATGATGAACAATTTCAAAAAATTAGTAACCAACCTCAAGGTAATTTCATGACAAGAAGGTACAAAAAAAACAGAGGAATTCAGTAGAGGACCTTCTTTTTGGTCTTGCTTACTTCTTCCTCCTCATCTTCGTCGTCTTCTTCTTCCTCATCCTCATCATCTTCTTCATCCTTATCTTCGTCTTCATCAATATCATCTTCATCGTCATTGTCTATTTCAAACTCCTCTCCCTCAATAGCCTCACCAGTGAACCATGAGACAACATGAGGTATAATTTTCTCCCGGATCGTAGAACTGCAGTAAGCAAGGAATACTTTAATCAGATATTAAGAAATGTATAACTTCACAATAAAAGATGCTAGCTCACGCTTTTATGCAGTAGGTAAAAAGATAAACGGAAAAGTATTAGACTGAAAGAGTTTTTATTCAAGAATACGAACCCAATGTCATAGTCTTGTTCCATCAGATTCTGAAGTTCCTCAGCCTGCACCAAGAACATTAAGCTTTAGAAGAAATTTTGATCAAACATATTCAAAACAAGGCATGTTTTGGAACCAAATGATATCATACACTGTGTCCTCATCAATGTCTTCGTCATCATCAGGAGCTTGGTGAGGATTGAAGAAGTTGAAGAAGCTTTCACAATCTTCAGTCTTGGTAATTGGCTTAGCATTCTTCGCACCTTTCTTAGGCTTCTTCTTAAGAATCTTCTGAGTTAAGCATTTTCCAGGATACCAATCAATTTCTGTCCTGAGAGAGAGAACAAAGAAACAGAACCCAAGTTGGAGCATAGGTCAGCACAAGATTACGCAGTTCCTTGGAAGCATCTCAAAACAAAACATGCTATGGAGCAATACAAGAAAGTATCAACCAGAAACAAAGGCAAAGAGTATACCTTCTGCAGTTTTGTCGTCTCCTTGGTCTATCTTAGTATCCTCTGGAGCCCCTTCAACGTCAGTAGCTCCATTCACAATATCATAACACTGCACATTCCAGGTGTCAAAGCAAAATTCAAGAGAAAATCAAAAGTAAACATAGCCAAAGCAGATAAAGAAACTTATCATCTGAACAAAATGGTTTCTAATTTAGATAAAGTAACCACATTCTAAAGATAAACGTTTGATCTTGTCACAAAGGCTGAAAAAGGGACAAACATTGTTTTGTTCTCAATGTATACTCACTCAAAGGTCACACATTTATACTTCCACATCCATACACAATACTGTCAAAATGTTTGGTTTATTTTGTCTTTATAAGAGTTGCTCATTCAAGCAGAAAAAAAAAATAAAAACAAAAAAAGCATCACGGAAAACTAGACATAATTGAGTGAATCAATAATTATCGGTATTATAGCAAATAAAAATTGAAAGATTACTGTTGATCAATAATAAGATGTCAAGAGATAAGGTTACAGAAAACTCAAACAATGGTGGTACTCGATAAAAACCTGATGTTATTATCTCGGTTGGACAAGAATTTTCCCAAGATATTGATTGCAAGGACTCGTAAGTCACCGTTTTCTTCAATGCTCATTATCGTTTGAACGCATTCATATAGGATAGCGTTGCATGCATTTTTGTTTGACTCGGTTTTTGATGCCACCTAAGACATTAAAAATCAAGTTGGGAATCAAAATGATTTTCTGTGATTATGATTCTAACTGCTCTAGATCAATTTTTTTCTTAATGCAAGTGTAACAGAGATCCTTCTAGCAAAATCCATAAAGGTGAGAAAAATGCTTCATTTGTTACCTTTATTGATTCTGAAATATCAGAAAGAGCAAAACATTATGAAAATAACATAAAGGAAGGTTTTGAAAAGCAAATAAAAGATCACAAAGACAGCAAAACATGAAAAACCAGGTCATTCAAGCCAGGAAAAGCCTTGAAAAAAAGGGACTCATATTTGATAGCTAAAAAAGGGACAAACATTGTTTATCAAACAAGATCCACACTGAGCTGAATGAAGGAGTAAACTTACCTTTTCGATTTTAGCAGCAGTTTTCGCAGATTTCCCAATTAACTTTTCTGAACTGAGCTCCATTTTGATCCTTATTACCTAAACAAATCAAACAACTCAATTACAATTAAGAAAACCCATTAAATCCTGACTAATTCTGGTCAGCCCCCTATCTCTTCTATGGTGCACGATAGAACGGAAACAACGGAAGATAGAGATAAATCTTAAAAGATTTTTCAGGAAAACAAAGTTCAAATCGAAGAAGTCTGCACATGAGATTATAGAGAACACGACGCGGAGAAAGAATAACAAACGGCGGTGAAGCTATTTAGGGTTTTAGCAGATTCTATCTATCGCGATTGGCCTCTGCCGAGTCAATCGCCTCTGCTACGCATCTCCAGATCCTTCGTCCAAACACCTTCCCTTGATTCCTGATCCTTCGATTCCAAATTCCATCTTTTCTTGTTTCGGAACTCTGATCGTCAGAGAAAGAGAGAGAGACGAAAGTAAATAAAAATCGAGCTTCCCATAAAAAAATTTCCCTTTTGTATTTTTTTTTTTGGACAACGCAAAAACGACACGTAGCGCCTCTTAGAACAAAGATGAGTATACTATATAACAACCTCCCTTAGCTTTTTTTCTTTTGTTCTGAATTATTTTTTTTCTCCAAAACAATATGAACCCCTCTATGAGACTACCGATGGAGAAGGTCTGAGTGGTTTACTCTATTTAAGTCTAATAAACAAAAATTCTTTCTTTTTCAAACTAATTGACAAAAGTTTGTTTCAAAATTCAAAACTAATTAATTTCGAGTTATATAAAATTGTTAATTACACTTATACAACATGATCTTTATAATCAAGTTTCATTTTTTTTTTTTATAAAATTTATACTAATAAAAAGTAGGAGCTATAAGTTCCTAAAGCCGTCCACATAGGATTTTAAACAACCAATAGAAATTTGACATATCACTTATTAACATTTTATACAATTTCCAGAATTTTCTATATTAAGAATTATTTTAAACAACCGATCATGATTTGACATGTCATTTATTAACATTTTTTAAATTTACAGAATTTTTTAGAAAAAGGAAAATTTTAAATTTATGGAAATCAAAGAACTAAGCACAATATCCCACATCGGCTAGAAATTTTTTAGACAATGGTTCAGAACCAGTATAAATAAGATTAATATGCTTCCAACAACGAATAAGCATGAAAGCTTGATTTATCAGGCACCCAAGTTTAAAAGTTTCATTTGGTTTGATATGGTTTTTTATTTGATCAAATTAAAACTTTAAACAGTTTCAAAAAAATATTATAATATTTAAAAAATTTAAAGTTTAAATATTATAAATATTAAAACTTTTAAAAGTTCTTAGCTTTTAAAAAGATTTAAAATATTATAAGTTTTAAATTTTAAAAGTTTAAAATATTATAAATATTGAAAAATTTAAAAACGTTCAAATTTTATATTTCGAAACCTTTTAAAAGTTTAAAATATTATAAATATTGATGCAAAACATAAATTATCTTATTTATCTACATTTGTGCCTTTTATTTCTTATGAGTTGTAAAACATATTTTTGTGTATGATTTTAGAGATGAGTTGATATTCTTTCATTAATTTTTTATTTTTGGGTCTAAGGAAGAAGGATTGACATCGCAAGTCCTTAATTTGATGTTTGAGTCAAATTTTGAGGTTTAAAGAAGAAAGATGGATGACAAACACACATGTTTTATTAGCTATACATAGGCATGACCAGAGTTACGGTTGTCACGGTTAAGGTTTATTAACCATCGGTTATGGTTAGAAATTTTTGTAACTTTAACCAGAACCGTTTAACAAACGGTTAAACGGTTACGGTTCAAGCGGTTACTGTTATATACGGTTACGGTTATTTGATTATATGATACGGTTGATATTATTTGATGATATAATATAATTAATATTATTTATTTATAATTAATATGTTCTTATAGTGTACTCATATTTCTATATATCATATGATTCATATTAAATAAATATTTATTAGTATATTTTATTATGTTTTTAAAATATTATAAACCAAGTAAGGATTTTGGTTTGAGAAGTTTCTAAACGCGTGGATCTAAAACTTTTAAAAGGTTCAAATATTAAGAATATTTAAACTTCATAGAATGTTTTAAAATATAACAATTACTTAACCTCCATAGAAATTTTAAAATATTATATCTATACTAAATTTTTAAAACTTTAAACATATGTAATCATGAATTTCACAAATTTTTTGAGAAAAGAAATGATTTTGTTCTTGGAGTTTGATAGGTTAACAAGTTGTGTGGTAGTCTAAAAAAGGGTTTTCAGTGGAAGAATGCGAAGAAGTTGACGAGAAAGAAGAAGAAAAAGAGTATAACGAAGAACCAAACGGTAAAAGTTACGATGACAATTAACACAAAATTTGACAATGAAAATAACAAGAAAGAATATGAAGAATAAGAAAACATTAAATAAAAAACACGAAAACAAAGGTGGTAGCGACCAATTAAATATGAACACGAGTTAAATTCATGATTATAAATTGTTTCGTTTTTCTGGTGGTCAAAGAAAATGGTTTAGGATATGTGAGGTCATCAGTTTGATTTGCCTCGCCTGGACGTCAAGTTAAATTTATGATTTTTTTTTTATCAGATTTGATTTTATAACACAACTGATTTTTATATTTTAAAAAATTGTGTATCTGTTGTAAACTAGAGAGTTCAAAGGGTAGAATCTCTTGTCTTATTATTATTGATTCAATGGTACATTACATATATATATATATATAGTCAAGGGCAAAGCCCAATTATATTAGGAAGCATAAACCGACATAGACTAAGGAGGTGGCCGATGGGCCTTATGGTCTTGGACGGACACGGGCCATGTACGGGCCGTGTATGGGCCTGGTTATGGAGTCCATCTGTTAAGTGGTTTATAACACTCCCCCTTGGATGACATAACCATGTCGATGCTAAGGGATCGATGCAATACGCTAGGGGGTGCTGCCTCATTAAAACCTTACCAGGAAAACTCAGTGGGACAAAACCATGGTGAAGGAAAAAGAGTACAACACGCATTGCTCCCCCTTTTCCAAGCATCACTCTAAGTCCTTAATCCTCCGCATTCCAATTTGGTACATGAGCTTCTTGAATGTTGTTGTCGGTAATGCCTTAGTGAAGAGATCAACTGAATTGTCGCAAGATTGAACTTGTACCATTTGAACTTCTCTAGCCTTCTGTAATTCATGCGTGAAGAAGAACTTGGGTAATATATGCTTCGTCCGATCTCCCTTGATGTATCCTTCCTTAAGTTGTGCGATGCAAGCGGTATTGTCCTCATGTATGACTGTTGGTTCCTTATCTTCGGCCATGTCACAATCTGTCCTGATATGTTGAGTCATCGACCTCAACCATACACACTCACGGCTTGCATTATGTGGATCCGATAAATAACCTGCATCAGCAAAACCAACTAAACCTTTCTTTGTTATAGTTAGTATAAAATAAACCAAAATCTGTCGTTCCTTGTAGGTAACGAAGAACATGTTTAACACCGTTCCAGTGCCTTTTAGTCGGACAAGAACTAAATCTTGCTAGGAGGTTCACGGCAAAACATATGTCCGGTCTAGTGTGGCTAGCCAAGAACATTAACGCTCCTATAGCACTGAGGTATGACACTTCAGGTCCGAGAACTTCTTCATCGGCCTTCTTTGGACCAAATGGATCTTTATCCAAGTCAAGGCTCCTAACAACCATTGGGCTGGTCAATGGGTGAGCTTGGTCCATATTAAACCTCTTGAGTACCTTTTCTGTATATGCCATTTGATGCACAAGGATTCCATTACCAATGTACTCAAGCTGTAATCCAAAACAGAATTTTGTCTTGCCTAGGTCTTTCATTTCAAATTCCATCTTGAGATATTCTATTGTTTGGGCAATTTCACCAGAGGTCCCAAGGATGTTTAAATCATCCACATACACTGCTATTATTACAAACCCTTTGTTTGCAAACTTCTTTATAAATATACATGGACTGATTGGGTCATTCCTATAGCCTTCTTTAGCTAAGTACTCACTTAATCGATTATACCACATTCGACCACTTTGTTTCAGTCCATAAAGGGATTTGTTCAGCCTTATGCAGTACTGTTCTCGAGAACCACTCTTATCTTTGAGCTCAATACCCTCTGGTAATCTCATATAAATTTCATTATCCAGTGGACCATATAAGTATGCGGTTACAACATCCATTAACCGCAAATCCAGTTTTTCTCTTATAGCCAGACTTATTAAGTACCGAAATGTTGTTGCATCCATCACAGGGGAGTATGTCTCCTCATAGTCTATTCCTGGTCTTTGAGAGAATCCTTGTGCTACAAGCCGTGCTTTGTATCTCATGATTTCATTCTTCTCATTTCTTTTTCTTACAAAGATCCACTTATGTCCAACTGGCTTTATATCGAATGGTGTCCTTAAGATCGGACCAAACACATTCCTCTTCTTTAAAGAGTTTAACCCCACGTCAATGACTTCTTTCCATTTTAGCCAATCTTTACTTTGAGTGCACTCTAATATAGATGTGGGTTCATGATCCTCATTTATTTCAAGTGCTACCTTGCATGCAAATATTTCATCGATGTCGACATCTTTTCTGTTCCATTGAATTTCAGACATGATATAACTTATTGAGATCTCATTATTATCAATACCTTCAGGACCTTGAGGTTCAGTGTCTCAAACCTCATTTGGTACCTTAGGATTTGCCGCGGCCATGTCTATCATTTTCTTAACCCCGGATTTATTTGCACTTTTCTTAGATTTCCGAGGGTTCTTATCTTTGGAACCTAATGGTCTACCTCGTTTCAATCGTGGCTTAGACTCTATAGCAACTTGATTATTGTGTTCCTTCTGAACATCAATACGTACTAGTGCATTACAAGATGGTATGTACGATTTCATTACTCTATGTGGGTCAGCAAAGGAATCTGGCAATTAATTAGCTAGCTTTGCAAATGTATAATTTTCTGGACCTCTGCATCACAAGCTAGAGTCCGAGGATCTTGCCAATTTAAGGATGTTTGATTCCATATTATTTCTTTGACCAGCTTGTCTTTCTCTCCACCCAACATATGAAATTCGGATTCAGCAAACTGACAATACGCGTATCCGGCCTTAAATAAATCACCCGTAGTTGGCTCAAGATACTTAACAATGATGGGAGAATCATATCTATCATATATTCCCATCCTCCTTTGAGGTCCCATCTTTATTTTCTGTGATGATGCAATTGGGACATAAATGGCACACCCGAATATCTTTAGGTGGGATATGTCTGGCTCATGACCCATTAATAATTGGGATGGCGAATATTTATTCTTTATTCTAACTAGATGGCCTGATGCGTATAAGCTCTACTGCATGTAATACTGTGTGTCCCCAAGCCGACACAAGAAGCTTCGACCTTAGGATTAATGGTCGAGCAATTAATTTGATTCTGTTTAATGAAGGATTCAACTAATCCATTTTGTGTATGGACATGTGCCACAGGGTGTTCCACACTTCCCCCCATGGACATACTACATTCATTAAACGCTTGGGATGTAAATTCACCAGCATCATCTAGACATATAGTCTTAAGTGGAAAATCTCTTTAATTATTTTTCTGGTGATGGCCTTATAATGAGTTTCCCTTGTATACATGCTACACAAGTGAGATTTTAGGGATAACTCTCCTCTCTTTAAGAGTGTGCCCATTTAAATTTAATATCAGCATACGCATCATGTTAGAACCCGGATGGCCAATCCGGTCATGCCATAAAGTGAATTATTCATTGAACATTTTGTTCATTTCCAAATTAACTTCTATCATAGTAATCTTAGCATGGTAAAGACCAGTGGCTAGTGCGGGTATAGCTTCTAGGATTTTCTTAGATCCTTGGATGATTTCAATAATGTATAGGAACTCTTGGTTTCCTTCACCCTTAGTTTCAACATGTAGACCATTCAAACGAATGTCTCTAAAACTCAATAAGCTTCTCTTTGAGCTGCGTGAATATAAGGCATCACTTAGTTCAAGATGAGTGCCTGGCCGTAGCCTTTAAACTTGCTATACCCTTATTATGCTAATATTGGCATTTTTCATAATGAGATTATGCAAAATATCTCTTATCCTTCAAAATTGTGTGGCTTAATCCACTATCCACCACAATTATATTCTTGTCCTCAGCCATTTATATAATGGACAAGAATTTATGTTTTAAACATAAACAAATAATAGTATATTAAAAGAAGTAAAATAATTGAATTTAAACCATAAATAATATTCCAAATAATAATCCAATCAAATGCAAAGCATAAAATATAAAATTAAATCAAGACCACATTTGAGTTTTAATTATCCTCTCTTAAACAATCGGAGGTTTCATAATCTAACTGGTCATCATTCTCATGGTCGAAATCACCTTCACCATCTAGATGAACCAAGTTAGCTTCTGGATTTTTCATTAGACTCTCTTGATAGAGATCAACAAGGTGCTTAGGAGTTCTGCATGTCTTTACCCAGTGGTTCTCCATACCACATCTATGGCAAGTGGACTTGGTCTTATGTTGCGGTTTAAATAACCCGCGGCCTCTAACATGGCCCAAGCCGAATCGGTTTCCACGGCCTTGACCACCAAAATTGTGTCCTTGATAGGTCCCACGACCAGGACCACCACGCCCACTTCTCCCATGGCCACGGCCACACTTGTCCCTATGGACATAGTTAGACTCTTTAGTCTCTTTAGTCTCTTTAGGCGCTTTAAGATTTTTCTTTGCCATGTCAAATCGACTTTATGGGCTTCTGGTAATGGGGAAGAACCAGGAGGTCTCATTTCACTGTTCATTAGCAACAACTCATTGCTTTGCTCAGCAAGCAGCAAACAAGAGATGAGACTTGCATAAGTTTGAAACCCTTTTCACGATATTGTTGCTGAAGCAGTATGTTATTGGTGTGAAAGGTTGAGAATGTCTTCTCTAGCAAGTCTTCCTCAGTAACCTCCTTACCACATAACTTAAGGATTGAGACTATCTTAAATAGCTCTGAGTTATACTCATCCACGGTTTTGGAATCCTGGATCCTTAAGTTTTTCCAATCAAATTGAGCCTTTGGTAGGAGCACCGTCTTTTGGTGTCCATATCTGTTTGTCAACTCTGTCCAAAGCTCAAGAGGATACTCTATTGTAAGGTATTGGTTCTTGAGACTCTCAGCAAGATCATGGCGTATATACAAGATCGCCTTATATCTATTTTTCAGTGCAATCACTATCATTCTTAATTTACTCACATAAGTTCTTTGATTTCAGTTTAATCTTAGTATTTAATGCCCATTACAAATAATTATCTCCAGAAACATTAAGGGTATCATAGGAGAGATTGTTAAGCTTTGCCATCTACAAAGCAGAACATGCATCCATTCATTAGCATGCGGTATATGAGACCGAACCATACAATCAATATTAGGCCATGCGGTATTTGAGACCGAACCATGCCAATCACTTAAGGCCATGCGGTATTTGAGACCGAACCATGCCATGCTTATTTATACTCAAATTTTCGTGGCTTATCATGCATGAAACAACAATCCTAGACAAATTCTAGTATGAACAGGAAATATGCACAATTTCAGGTTTTAGCAATTTTCCTTTTTCTTAAAATTTCCTTTTACTTAACATGGGATAACAACAAAGTTTTAGGAAATATTTCTTAAACCTTTAAGATAATAATTATAATTAATTTAGAAGTTATCCAAATTTCTTTTCATGCAAACACAAAATTATTTCCGATTTTAAATTAGGATTTTAGGGTTTTGATTTTAGCAAATAATTATGCATAATCGGATTCAACCTAGAACAAACAGCTTTATATTTTCTATATGAAATTCGATTTCAATATTCTAGTTCTAGGGTTCTTATGCAACAAATAAACAATCAAACAGCCCTAAACTTTTACTCTTAAGCAATTCGGGTTTTAGGGATTTTAGTTCTACGGTTTCAAACAAACAAGCAACCGGATTTTAAACCTGATATAATTTGTGTATGGTTCAATTTACAACCAATCTAGCAACCCTAAACATCCGATTTTAAAGTTTTATAGTTTAGGGATTTGAAAACTTAAGAACATGTTTGTTTGATTGTGTACTTGTAAGTTTTAGGGTTTGATAGTTTTAGGATCAGGTTCGAATATATGTGTCCAATAGTTTTGATATTACCTTAACACCAATAGGGGTCTGACCGGTTTTGATCTGGGAGCTAAAGACCTCAGATATCACTTGATCACGAACCACGAACCTCGATCTGAACTCCAACAAAACTTTGATCACGAACCTAGCTTGCCCTTGAACACGAACTGATTGCCGAACAGGAGCTTCCACGAACAAGGATTGAATCACGAACAGATCACAAGTCCGAACAGCCGCTAAGTCTTCAAACGAATAAGGGAAGAAAGAGGCGGCGGTTTTAGGGTTTTGGTGGAAGAAGGATGAATGGCGGCGGTTAGGGTTTTAGGGTTTTACTCAGCTAGATCTTTAGGGCAATCGTGCTGATAACGTGTTGTAAACTAGAGAGTTCAAAGGGTAGAATCTCTTGTCTTATTATTATTGATTCAATGGTACATTACATATATATATATATAGTCAAGGGCAAAGCCCAATTACATTAGGAAGCATAAACCGACATAGACTAAGGAGGTGGTCTATGGGTCTTATGGTCTTGGACGGATACGGGCCATGTACGAGCCGTGTATGAGCCTGGTTATGGAGTCCATCCATTAAGTGGTTTATAACAGTATCTGAAATTTATTTTTTTTCTTTAGTACTAATTTTAATTTTTTATGAGATAATATTTTATTATCGTAATTAATCATATATAATTTTTATCAAAATATATTAATACGCGTGGATTCAAAACATAGTAACTTAAAAAAGCTATTACAGTTTCATATATTATGAATGATCAGTATCGAGTCGAAATTTTATATTTTGTAATAGACATACATTTGTGGGTCAAATGAAGCCAACATCAAAATTCTGCTTGGTTTGACCATACACGTGTACACACACATTTCACATGCAGATGCATAATAGATTCACAACTTAATTACAATTAAGCAATTAGGAAAGAAATTTACAACTTAGGAAAGAGACATGTCAATAAAAAGCACCAATCTGTATAACCAAAACTAATCTACTAATGAAAGCATGCAGTTTCTTTCAGGAATTAATTGCATTGAGCGCTTGTTTGTGCACTTACTAACCCAAAGACTCATAATCTTGCAACAGTCTATTCTTCTAGCTCATTAGTCTTATAGTATAACACGTATATGAGTAACTCACTAGAATAACCCATGACATAATCAGTTTTTAATCATTTGGATCATAATAGAAGTTAGAAGCCTGCGAGAAACATGGCACTAGAAAGGACCGGTCAACAACAACATTGAGGGTGACAGGTGAGTGTTCAATTTCAAAAGAAGCACATTACAAATGGAACAACAATTACTGGCAGATTCCTATATATATCCACTACATTCACAAGGATTTGTTTGATTATATTTTCACTACACACTGTCTACACTAGAGAGCATACAAACCTTATACTAAAGCCTTTTTTGGTTTTCTGATATGAAACAGTAAAACGAATAGCAGAGCTACCATTAAGGACTTCCATCAGATTCAGGAAGCGGCTACATGTTTCTCCCAAGTTCCGTATTTTGAGCTGAAAGTTCCACCACCAAATTGCTGTGCGTACTCACAAATCACTGCCCGAGCACAAGCGTCCCATGTCTTGGCTATGTCTTTGAGCGACATTGGCTGTGACAAACTTCTTAGCAATATGTTGAACCTTGCCATAGCTTTGGACGAGAGGTCCTCGTTCTCTTTGCTGTTCAAGAAACCAGATCACGTTAAGGTTAATAAGATGATGCAGTTTCTTATCTACCGACAGGATTTTGGACAAAAATTTTAACGATATGGTAGATAGATGTTTGCTTGACTCGGTATGAAAGAAACATGTATCTAATTACAGGATCGTGCTTGTACCTGGTTTCAACCGGGAGTATGTCCAGAATAGATGGAGAGACGTTGGGGTAGCTACAAGGAACCAGCAAACGCAGTGGTCGAATAGGAAACTGTGATAGAGGCAGAAACATACTTTAAAAGGGATAACTGAAATAAT
This sequence comes from Camelina sativa, assembly GCF_000633955.1. NCBI lineage: Eukaryota > Viridiplantae > Streptophyta > Magnoliopsida > Brassicales > Brassicaceae > Camelina > Camelina sativa. Next base: position 7,495,606 of record NC_025698.1, read on the forward strand.
GTTTCTAAAAATGTTATAACGAGATGACCATACTTACCATTTGTTTTGATGAGAGATGAGCCTTCAAACCTGGGCTGAGGGAAACAGCTATAAACGAGAATCTAATTGTTGTTCCTTCACACTCTTTGCTTGATGTTACTTTCTCACTAGGATCAGCAGCATCTTCATCATCACTAATCTCAACGACTGTATCTAACAGCCGCTGATTTATTTCCTTAATTTCCTCCAAAAGGGCATGCTGGATCTGCAGTCCAAGATTGAGAGTCTTCAAAATAACAAAACTGAAACCTTTATGCGTCCAAATTTTTAGATATATCTAAGGGAAGTGTAACTGAAAACTGTACCTCAGTTCTTGCCTTATTTCCACCACAAGTCACAGTAGATTCCATACCTACCAAATCAGCAAACTGCTTGTAGCTATCACCAACACTTCCTGGGGCTGAACCAGCTATCGTATCAACCATGCTTACAACCGATCCAATGTCAGTTACTGCAGAAGAAAGTGCTTGTGGCGAGATGGACTTCACCTGAAAACAACCAAAAGCATACATCAAGTTCAGAATAATATGTTGCCTTGTTGCAAATACCCTTCAAAATCAGTAATGTTACTTACGGCTCTAATAAGGCGTTCTATAGGCAGCTCAGTATTTCCATCAGGACTAGTAAGCTCCTCTCGCCATTCTTCTTCATTTTCATTCCCCATTGTATCTAAATTAAAAAAAGCGAGTTCATCATCAGAGACTGCGTACAATAATACTAAAACCCCAAACTAGTTAGAGAAACAACAAGTTGTATCCATAAAAGGATCTTTCTACGTTCTAATGCAATTCGATGATGGAAAAAGCAGGTTGGCTCAATCGTTAGTACTCGATTCTAAGGGTTTTGCAATGCTGAAACTTAAGCGGATCCGTGAAAAGCACGCAATGAGATAAGAAGAATAAGAAGAAGAAGAAGAAGAAGAAGAAGGAAAGTGTTCGATTCTGGGTTTCACCAACAATATGAACTCTTCTTATAAAGCAACCAAACGAAACTCGAAAAAAATTAACAACCTTTAAGCGAAAGCGAATGATTTTGATCTGGAAAATCTCGTTTCTTTGTTTTTGTTTTGAGGTCATCTTCGCGTTTTCTTGATTATACACTCCGTTTAAAATGACAGGGCCGGTAGCGAAGAGACACGTGTCCTCTCCAACGGAACGGGCTCGCCAAAAGATTTTGCTTGCGTTTACATATGGGGCGGTGACGTAAGGAAGCTCACAGCCGACTGTGTTGCAAAAGTGTTCATGGTTCTCTCAGGCATTTCGTCGAACACTTGTTCTGCATCAGGGAACTATAATTCTCACAACAGATAAAAGACACACATCTACTCTCCAAGCTCATTAGCTCAGTACAATATAGATGAGAAATTGCTCTTTGAAACAGATACGAGTTGTTTCATACCGCTGCATCATTACTCTCAAACTGATCTGATCTTTGTTGATGCGGAGGAGATTACTACTGGTCGAGTTCAATAAGGAACCAAAACAAAACATATTATTGTTGGAATTCACACTTTTATTAATAACTAAATTAGTAAGAAAGGTGAAGAAGAGTAAGTAAGAAGAGAAAGAAGTCACACAGCTTGAGAAGGACAAAGTCAAGATCGAGAAGAGGAAGATGAAAGACGTGTGTTGTTTTGGTGTGTTAAATTGAGAAGGGCTTTGGGCCATTAATTATGTTTTGGCCCATAATTGGTAATGGGTCGATATCTGATGTATGGTGTATTAATGAATCTTATCCAAAGAGAGATTAAGCTAAGACCAAAAGTCCTCAAGTGGCTAAACCTAATTGTTTAACAATTATAGCCCTCAGGAAGACTCCAAATTGAATCCATAAAAATCCTTATGTTACACAACTACTGTTCCGGAGGAGGACACACTATTATCCAAAGATTATAGAAGAAAGCATATCACAAGGGAACACAAAGAATGACCATTTCTCTTATTTCTCTACATTATTTGAGTTTTTTTTTTTTGGTTTTTTGTTTAATCTTGCATTTGTCTGAGTTTGCGCAAGAAGCTGCCCTTGCTGTAATGCCGCCGCCACCCTTGGCCTGTGCATATTTAAGAAATTTATAAGCTGCTTCTCATAGTAATCCACCTTATCCTTTAATGCAGGCATGATATCACTCTTTGGAACAGTTAGGAATCGTATCATTCTCTCTATCATTGTCTTGAAGAGTTTCAACTTCTCAAACTCATCTGATCTTTCTTGATGGGGAAGAAATCCCTGCTCCAGAGAAAAAAGAAAAAAAAAAAGATCTTATTTGATAAGCTTAGAAGCAAACATTTATAGATGCAAACTGTATAACTTACGTTCTGCAACTTGGCTGAAACTCTATGGTTAATTTCAGTCATATCTGGTAAGTATACTTCTTTCATGGATGTGATCTGCAGAGACAAGAGGCACAGCGCGGTCATCAAAATCCATATGTTTTACCGAATTTTTATATAAAGGGAGAATATATTTACCTTCTGGAAAACCTTCTCTTGCCAATCATCTCCATTCACAGTTCCACTAGAATCCCGTGATGCTAAAAGCAAGGTTAGAGAGTGCATGGTCAAGTAAATTACACTAGTACCTCCTATAAATAAATATTGACATGGGTGCAAGCAAAACAACAAGTACTTGATGGCATCTCTGGATGTGTTCTTTTGGAATGCCTCTGTTCGTGAATTACATTTTGAGGTAGAAGCATGCCTGAATATTCTTGAAGCCTATTTTGCACATCATCTTGTATCAGATTAGGTTGTTGTTGTTGTTGTAATAATAGCTGCATTCCCGGAACATGACTTTGAGATCCCGTCTGTTGCTGATGCACCACTGTCTGCATATTCAGGCCTTGTGGAGGCATATACTGCTGCTGCTCTCCCCGTTGCTCCCATAACAACATCTCTATCTTCTCCAGCCGTAGTTTGATGGTTAGATTCTCTTCCTCAAGATACGCTACTCTCTTCCTCAACTCTAACTCCGACTGGTTATGTGAATGCTCCGCAGGTACTTTGCTCTGAAAGGTAAATTGCCAAGTGGTTCAATCATCATCACATTACTCATAAACCTACAAAACTATAAATCCAAGAAACTCACCTTTATAATTTTCAGGGTGAACCGCTCCTTAGTATCTTCCTCGTCCCATTGAATATTCTGGATCCACTCTTCCTCTCCATAAATGACAAGGTTACTGCCGCTGGCACTGCAAGAACTGAGAGGAAGTTTCCAGAGTTTCGGACAGCCAAATACATCGATTTTCATTAGAAGAGGAAAAGACAAAGGACTCCAATAGATGCTATCCAGTTCTTCCAGGTTTTCTAACTCGAGGTGTCTCAACCTCAGAAAGGGTATAATAATTTCATATGCTTCAACATTCATAAAGCTGGCAGCTTTGTCTTTGCTTATTATTTCCTTTATCTGTGGTGACTCTTTAACCTTTAGCCAAACAAGACTCGGAGCAAAGAGCAACCACGTCAACTCCCGCAGACCCTGGCATTTGCATATTTCCACATTGACAAGGTGCTGGAAGTTCCAGGTATTACTCAGTGTACTTCTTGGACTATTCTTGCTTTCATCATCAACATTCTTAGCAATCTTTATTTCCCTTATGTTCGACTCATATATCTCGAGGACGCTAAGCCTACTTGAAGTCGCGGCAATAGATATCCCATCTGCCCCTGCTTCACAGTGCCTAAGAGTTACACCGCGAGTGCAACTTGCCAATCTGGTAATGCTCATGAATCGTTCCCAGACATAGGCATCACCCACAGAGACGGTCAAAACTTTTAAATGCTTCAGGAGCTGTAACTCCTCCACCAGTTTGATATCTAAATAGAAACAAGTACCATACAGTTTTAGAACTTGCAGATTTGATAAACTTGATATCCCCGCTATTCCTTTAAGCCATCCAGTAAACTCCAGGTTCAGGTGTACAAGTTTCCTTAGCTCTTTTAAACCCCGAGGCAGTTCTTTTATATTTGTATGTGATAAGTTGAGATACTGCAAAGAGACCAGTCTCGAAATCTCTTCAGGCAACTCGTCAAGGCCAATGTTTCCCGTTAGATCCAAAACCATAAGATTAGGCATAAACATAAAGAATCCACTTGAGATTTTATCCAGATCATTGAAATGGAGGAACAGGGTTGTCAGCTTGGGACAATCTGGACTACAACTTATGTTCTTGATGCGATTACCCGACAATGACATCCTAGTCACACCTGTCCAATCCTTGACATTTGGAAGGTCATCAAGTTTTGCTTTGGCTTTCACAATGAAGTTTTCTTTCTCCTCCCCAAGATTTGATGCTACCCACAAGGCCATGTCACGAACCAAGGTAGGCATGGTCACGCTATGCGGAAATTTATGTTCAGTCAATAGACAAGCATGAACAAGGTAACCAATTATCTCGTAACCCTCCTCCTCTGCTCTATATCTATCTTCTTTCCCATCAATGATTCCTTCATCTATCCAATACTCTACCAAATCTTGTTTTGATATTATGTCATCTTTTGGGAATAAAGCACAGTATTGAAAACACTGTTTCACTCTCTCATCCTTCAAACTATCGTAGCTAAACTTCAAAACCGGAAGGATCTCATCTTCCATACCTGAAAACTTAGCCGCAGATAAAGTCAAAGCGTCAATTGCATACCGCCATTCTTGCACCAAAGTCTTTCCTGTCATAGTCACACCAATGACGCCAAGTGCGAGCGATGAGCCTCTGCATCTCTCCACGAGTAACCTTGCGAGTACAGGGATGTCCGGGTGACTCTCCAAGGTAACTTTCCCAATTCTCTCGCAGAACAAATCCCATGCTTCATCTGCTCCCAAAGATCTTACGTCCATTATCTCAACAGTATGATATAATTGAGAGTGAAAACTGAATGATGGGAAGAGATTGGATCTTTTGGTTTAGGGTTAACTTTGAGAAGGTTCTTACGTTTTTAGATCTTGCTCTTCTCTTCGTCGTCAAGTCGTCCAGCGTGCAATTATGAAAAATATCATGAAGGGCCTTTTGAAACTTCTTAGTTTACAGTTCGACCCACATACTTTTTGTTATGAAGAGTGCGGTCCTGACTTCACAAAATCAAACACAAGAGAAAAAGAATAATTGTGCACTTCTAAAATAAGAATATTGTTTTTAGAAACCAAGTACTTAAACAGTATGAAAGAAGTAAAGACACTTATAAGAACATCTAGTATGGTTTAGTATCAGAGCATGTTCAAGAGACTACAAACAATATTACTACCTAAACTGGAATGGAAGAATGTCCACAGAGATCTCAGTCTCACTATGCACATGCTTAGACTTACAAATTACAATTGGGAAAGAAATTTTCAACGAGGAAAGAGACTTGGGTGAGTGTCAAATAAATACACAAATTTGTAAGTTCGTAACCAAAATTGTTAATTACACAAATTAACTTGTATGCTACTGAGTTCTGTTTTTGATTAAAATGCATGGTGGACGTGAAGTTGAAGTTGAGAGATATATTTCCAAAGCATTAGGTAAACTGTGAAAAGACTTGGAGTCTCAATTACAAAAACTTCAGAATGATTAAAACAAAGAGTAAAGTAAGTAAGGATCAGCTACCCGTTACGTTCTCGCTGATTGTTGCAAAAGTGTTCGTCAATAGCTCTGTTTGTCTCAAGCATTTCATCGAACATGTATTCTGCACCCACGAAGATCGAAAGTGCCATGTTTCAGTAAGCCAGAGGATAATGGAGCTATGAGAAGCTCCAAACAGTCCATCACACGCTCTGGAAAAAAAAAGAGCTCGTTACCCAAAGAAGTAGTATAACCAAAGAAACGGTAATTGCACTTCAAAAAGAACCAGTGACAAATATACAAACGAGATTCACAAAATACATACAATAAAAGTTTATTATATAATTAAAAAATGTTCAATAATACACCATAAGCTTTGGTTAATAAATTAAAAAAAAACAAGGGTAAGTATGAAAAGACTTGTAATGTACAACAAAAAAGTTGGAAACCGTTTTGGCCTTTTTTTGTTTTTCTGTGGTTGTGACATGAAACAGTACGTGCATCACATTCACAGTGTTATCATTGAGGACTAGAGAAATCCATCTGATTCAGGAAGCGGCTACAAATTTCTCCCAAGTGCCGTATTTTGAGCTAAAAGTTCCACCACCAAATTGCTGTGCGTACTCACAGATCACAGCCCGAGCACAAGCGTCCCATGTCTTGGCTATGTCTTTGAGCGACATTGGCTGTGACAAACTTCTTAGCAATATGTTGAACCTTGCCATAGCTTTGGACGAGAGGTCCTCGTTCTCTTTGCTGTTCAAGAAACCAGATCACGTTAAGGTTAATAAGATGATGCAGTTTCTTATAAAAGGTTTCTTGAGACATAAACATATATATGAATTTGAAGAAGATTTTAACTAATATGGTAAAAGTTTGGTTGACTCGGTATGTTTCTGTTTACTTGAGACTAGAGGATCTTGCTTTACCTGATTTCGACCGGAAGTTTATCCAGAAGAGATGGAGAGCCGTTAGGGTAGCTACAAGGGACCAGTAGACGTAATGGTTGAATAGGAGACTGTAATAGAAGAACAAAAGAGATTTTATTAAAGGATAAATCAAATCATTTTTTCACAAAATGTTCACGAGATGACCATGCTTACCATTTGTGTTGATGAGAGATGAGCCTTCAAGGCTGGGCTGAGAGAAATAGCTATAAACGAGAATCTAACTGTTGTTCCTTCACACCCTTTGCTTGATATTGCTCCCTCACTATGATCAGTAGCATCTTCATCATCACTAATCTCAACAACTGTATCTATCAGCCGCTGGTTTATTTCCTTAATTTCCTCCAAAAGGGCATGTTCCATCTGCAGTTCAAAATCGACTCTTCAAAATAAGAAAATCGAGGCCTTGAAAATATAGTGACGGAGACATCAAAGGTTGTTAAAGTGATGATGAGCAGTGGTGATGCTTATGTTGATAAAAGAGTTGTTTTTCAGAATGGTGTTGCTGCTGCTGCTGGTTGTTGATTCCTGAGAGAATTAACAANATCAAATCATTTTTTCACAAAATGTTCACGAGATGACCATGCTTACCATTTGTGTTGATGAGAGATGAGCCTTCAAGGCTGGGCTGAGAGAAATAGCTATAAACGAGAATCTAACTGTTGTTCCTTCACACCCTTTGCTTGATATTGCTCCCTCACTATGATCAGTAGCATCTTCATCATCACTAATCTCAACAACTGTATCTATCAGCCGCTGGTTTATTTCCTTAATTTCCTCCAAAAGGGCATGTTCCATCTGCAGTTCAAAATCGACTCTTCAAAATAAGAAAATCGAGGCCTTGAAAATATAGTGACGGAGACATCAAAGGTTGTTAAAGTGATGATGAGCAGTGGTGATGCTTATGTTGATAAAAGAGTTGTTTTTCAGAATGGTGTTGCTGCTGCTGCTGGTTGTTGATTCCTGAGAGAATTAACAACTCTTTTATCAACAAAAGCATCACCACTGCTCATCATCACTTTAACAACCTTTGATGTCTCCGCATTCACCATACTGTTCTCCATTACACCCATAGAAACCCAAAAATTCACAAACCTGAGAGAATTAACAACAAAACATCACTATTTTAATCAAAATCTCTCACAATACATCACTATATTATACATCACTCTTCACTAAGGGAAGTCTAGCTGAAAAACATACCTCAGTTCTTGCCTTCTTTCTATCAGAAGTTGCAGTAGATTCCAGGTCTGATGTTTCTGAACCAGTAAACTGCTTGTAGTTATCACCAACACTTCCTCCCAGTGAACCAACGCTCAGTGGCATTGCAGTTGTGTGACGCTTCATTTTCTTCGTCGCCATCATTCCCTCTTGCGTCATGAAGTTTCTTGCTTGAAGACGACACTTAGTCATTGCAACCAAGTCTTCGCCAACAGAAGCTCTCGAACCGTTTCCTGGGGCTGAACCAGCTATCCTATCAACCATGCTTACAACCGATCCAATGTCACTTACTGCAGAAGAAAGTGCTTGTGGCGAGCAGGACTTCACCTGAAAACAACAGAAAGCATACATCATAATCAGAAAAACACTTCTGCTACAAAAGCCATACTGATGCAATACCC
>NC_025698.1:7505395-7506704 GCF_000633955.1 Camelina sativa
GATCCCATGGCAACCTGCTGGCCATTATTCAATGCATTACCTTGGCCAGATTCTAAACTAGAAGCCGGTATGGAACTAGGAATGTTCTGCTGTGGAGCTGAAACTGCAGGACGAGATGACAGAACATTATTCTGCATATTTGGCAAACTACTCTGTTGTGCCCTTGGCCCAGCTCCCTGCATGCTCATTGCTTGCATCTGCGGATTTGTTTGATTATCATGAGATTGATCTTGAACTGTCTGAGATTGCGGTTGCTGCATTGGCTGCATCTGAGATTGCGGAAGCTGCCCTTGCTGTACTGGCTTCCTCGGCTTGTGCATATTTAAGAAACCTATAATCTGCTTCTCATAATAAGGCACCTTATCCTTCAATGCGGGCATGATATTGCTCTTTGGAACAGATAGAAATTGTATCATGCGCTCCAACATTGTCTTGAACTGTTTCAATTTCTCAAACTGCTCTGATCTTTGTTGCTGTAGAATAGAATCCTGCTCCAGAGAAAACTGAACTAAATCAATAAAATAAGATACAAAGACATAGATACAGACCACAATCTATGTAGATATTGGAGAGTTAACTTTCTATATAACAATCTTTTAGAATAAGAGTCTCAAGAATCCAAAGTTGTATGACTTTCTACTATAATAACGAAAATAACTCATAGATGTAAGCTACAACCTCTATAGGTTTGGGAAGCATATCAGCAGGTAAATTTTTTATACACAGTATGTTAAGAATACGAGTCTCAGCGGCCTCTTTTTTGTTTGGTAAATGGGTAACAATACTCCAAATATATTCCGCAATAACGAACTGATCTTGCATTGAATTTGTAAAACTCCTCAAAATGCTTACTACTGTTCCAGAGGAGATACACTTGCAAACTATATTCCAAGTAAAAAAAGAATATTGTAACCTACTTGCTGCAACTTGGATGCAACTCTCTGGTAGATTTCATTCAGATCTGGTAAGTACGCCTCTTTCAGGGATTGGATCTGCAAAGACAAGTAGTCATACGATAAGTCATCCTGGTGATATCTATGTAAAATCGCCTGCCTTCCATTTATCTTGAAGATATAATACGTGTAGTCAGAATCGGTAAAGATACAACACACTTAAAAAAGAGAGAACAACCTGTTGAAAAGCCTCCTCTTGCCAATCAACCCCATTTGCACTCTCCGTCTGTGCTGTCGAATCCAGCGATGCTAAGAATTATAAAAACGGGGGTTGTTCAACATCAGATTCTGCTGAGAGATTATGTAAAATATTAGAACCTAAAGTATTTAAAAGGATGCAAAAGCATACATGATGG
>NC_025698.1:7506764-7508123 GCF_000633955.1 Camelina sativa
TGGTTGGCAACGATCCTGGAAGAAGGATACCTTGATTGGTGGGTACTGTTCAAGGAAAAGTTTAAAAAGCACCAGGTTAGAGGAACAATTATCCATAAAACCAGAAAAACAGACTAAAACAATACATTATGTGAGAATTGTGATTACTCGAATCCATGGATGTTCCATTATTAGCGGCAGGGATAGATGAGGAAGAACCAGCTGCATTTTGCGATTTAGTCTCCATAGTTAGCATCTTCATGGATATTTTCCGAAGGTAATCAGTCTGAAAGCCGATAGAAAAAGAGAGTATCAGGAAGGTATACATAGATTTCTTTACGGCTACCAAAAAGATAGGTTCTTATTTCATATTTACCACACTACTAACCAAACAAAACTATATGTTCAAGGGACGTTTAATAACCTGATTAACAGCACCGCTGAAAATTTTCTCCTCAAATCTGGCAGCAATTCTCCTGAGCTCGTTGATTCCCTCTGGTCCAGAAAATGGAAAGTGCTTCTTTAGTGTTTCCATTCTGCGCGAGTGCCAAGTAAATAAGTAAAAAACAGAACTATGGGTCAAGGAATTAAGCTTTGCAGAGATGTAAACTCTATGAAATATATTAAACTTACATCTTGTTGACAATCTTCTGACGTGAATCAGGTGGCAATTGAGTTCTCCAGTCACCAGTGTCCAAGGCAGGTTCTCCGTTTGGAAGAGAAGGCCTCCAATTGTTATTATCCATCAAGGTTCCTTCTGTTAACAAGCCATGAAGAGCGAAGTATCAATAATAAGTAGACAGAAAAAACCAAAACATGACAATTAACATAAATCAACAGGAAACCAATGACCACAGAACAGGGGATTAAGATTAGCACTAAGAATTTCGTGATGATCAGCCAAATTCTCACTTTTACCAGTCAAAGCCATAAACTTCAACCTCAAATAGAACCCAGGGAAACCAAATAAGCAAACTTAATCACATCAACAAAGTTCATCTATTATCCCAATTATAATCACCAATACCCACCAGCTACAAAGGGCTATACTTTATCGTCTCTAAAAGCAAAAAGGGTTAAGCAAAACAAACAAAACAAAACGAGATTCGAACATGTCACCTCAAAATTCAGAGATTTCGCGTATGACGGCCAAGGTTGCTGTAACGATTAGGGTTTGATCCTAGGAAAATCAGGGGATAAAAAAAAAGAGGGGAAATCGGAACTAGATTAGGGTTTAGTTTGATCGAGAGACGGATGAACTAGAAAAAAGGATCTCTTGGGCAAGACAAAGAGGAAACCATAAATATTCTGCTGCCAATTGTGTCCTAGCAGTTCGCTTATATAACAAGAGATTTCTTCTTGACAAAAAAAAAAAAAAAA
>NC_025698.1:7508696-7515326 GCF_000633955.1 Camelina sativa
AAATGTATAAAATTACCAAATCTTATATAATATAACCCGCTAAATTATAAATTTATAAGATAATATTCCGTGTTATACACGATAATATAATGTTTACCGAAAATAAAATTTACTATATATAGAAGTTACCATATTATTTACTAATTTATAATTTGTTTGCGTCAACAATTATAAATTTCATTTACCATAAGATAGTCATAATAAAATGTATTAAAGAAATTTTACTTTAAAATATAATTTGTGATCTACTAAATTTTAATTATATTTATCAGATAATATTTTATGTTATGTATTGTATGGTATGATAGGTAAAAAAAAATTAACTATAAATTTATCGTATAATTTACTTTATCATAAATTTTATTTATTAGATAATATAACGCGATAGTAAATCATTTTTAATTATTAAATAAGTTATATATTTTCTTATATTGATTTTTATTGAAAAATAATATTGGTATATTGTTGATCGGTATTGATATCAATCATGATAGTTTACAATTGTTTAATTTACGTAGAGTAGATATTTCAAAATTGGAATTACATATTATTTTTATGTTTTCTACACTTGATATTGATTTTACATATTACCTTTTGTTCAAATGATTTTGTGTATTTTTGTTGGTAGACCTGGTCAAGAAAAAAATAAAAAAAAAAACTTTCCGTTTAACAATCTTGACCATAATAACATTTTTTCTCAGATCTAATAATTTTTTTCTTTTACATGGTTTTGCATATTCTAATTACAAACCTAAAGTGTCTTTTCTCGGTCATAGTGAATATATCATTAGTCTTAATATCAATCAACTTTCATACAGTGATCGGCGTAGAACTTAACTTAATCCCTAGCACAAAAGAACGAAATTAATTTTGCCAACTACTATAATATCAAATGAGTACATTACCAAAAATGAAGAGGAAATGCATGCGAATTTTCTTCTTATTTTAGTCAATCATAACAAATATAGTTTAGATCAGTAAAATACAACGAAAAAAATAAAATTATTTAATAAGTCTGAAATGTTAATCGCCCTCTTCAACAACTCAACATCTTGAATGATACTTTGCGAAAGTAATCCACCTGAAAAATACACCGTAAATAAATAAAAACGAGTGGTATGCTATCTCAAAAGAAGGTACGTACAAATGGAGCTTAATCAAAATATATAAATTGGGGATGGTATAACAATAATAATTAAGGTTCGTGATAGTACCAATAAAACAGATCTTTGCCCTACGAAATCTATCTATTAATTAATGTTTTGGGTTTGTTGTAATACAAAAACAGTAGAACGGTGAATGAAATTAGTGATGAAACCTGATTTATAGCATTTTTGAAAATCAAATCCTCGAAGCTGACAGCAATTCTCATGAGCTCGTTAATTCCTTGTAGCCTAAGATTTGGAACATGTTTCTCTAGTGTTTCCATTCTGCTCAATTAAACATGTTGATAGGTCAAGATCGATGTAACCTTTTATATATATCTACAGAAACTTCGCTTTAAAGTGGCTCTTAAGTGAAAAAAGATGACAACACACACACACACACAATTTCTACAATGAACTTACATCTTGTAGGCATTACTTTGGCGTGAATCCGGTGGCAGTTGAGTTCTCCAGTCATCTGTGTTCACGGCAGGTTCTCCTTTCAGAAAATAAAGGCTCTGAATTGTCATTGTCCATATGATGAGCATCTACGAATATGTTTCTAATTCCATATAAAACTGAGAAAACAAAAACATATATGGTGGCGTTGACACTCGAAAATATCATATTGTTTCTGTATCAAGCGTACGTAGAGAATTTGCATGAAGACATTCACCTTATCACACCAAAACAAGATTCTGCTCCTACATGAAAGACGTTACTGACAGGAATAATAATAAAAAAAGAGTCGTTAATTACCTATTTACCCGAATCCATGGATGTTACATTATTAGCAGCGGCAGGGATAGATGATGAGGAAGAACCAGCTGTATTTTGCGACTTAGTCTGAAGAGTTCGCATCTTCATGGATATTTTCTGGAGGTAATCAGTCTGAAGGTATACATGGATTTCACAACCCATATATTTGTGTGAGTCCATTCCCCTCTCACAAATCTTTATATGTTGAGAAAGACGTTTTTAATTAATAAACCTGGTTTAAAGCACCGCTGAAAACTCTCTCCTCGAATCTGGTTGCAATTCTTCTGAGCTCCTCTAGTCCAGATAAAGAAGATGGAAAGGAAAGGTACGTCTTAAGTGTTTCGAATCTGCGCAAGTGGCAAGTAAATCAGTAAAATATATATATATATATATATATAGGGTCAACACCACAATAAAACCTTGCATTTGGGTAGGAATTAACAAAAAAGAAACGAAAGCTAGAGTGGGAATGATAAGTAGAAAATTTTTGCAGAGATGTAAAGTCTATTGGTATATATTAAACTTACATCTTGTTGACAAGCTTCTGACGTGAATCAGGCGGCAATTGAGTTCTCCAGTCACCTGTGTCCATGACAGGTTCTTCTTTTGGAATACAAGGCCTCTGATTGTTATTATCCATCAAGTGTCCTGTATTTCTACAAGCCATGGAGAGAAAAGTATCAATACATGCTTTTGATTTAGGAGATATCGATCGGGATTAACAAGATTGACTTGATGAAAGGACATTTGTGTACATCTTAAATATTATTGATAAAGGTAGATTTACTATTATCATATAAATGTAAAGGACTTGTTAAGCAAGTAAGTGGCTATGGTATATATATCTTTGGATAAATAAGCTTATTGGCTAATTAATGAACTAATAAATCTCAGAGAAACTATTATAATTCTAACTTTCTAAGGTTTCCACCAAAATCTATCAACTCGAATCAATGGATCGATGTTACCGTTATTACCGGCAGGGATAGATGGGGAAAAACCAGTTGCATTTTGCTCCAGAGTTAGTAGCTTCGTTGATATTTTCCGAAGGTAATCAGTCTGAAAGTAGATAAAAAGGGAGTATCAGGAGTATACATGCATGGATTTCATACCGGGGCTACCAATATTATTTATGGTCATGTTATGATTTTCATTGCCAATCACAATCTTTATATTTACAAAACTAACGAACAAAAATATATATTCAGAGCCAAGGACATATTTATTTATCAATAACCTGGTTAACAGCACATCTGAAAATTCTATCCTCTAAATCACCAGCAATATGGACGGCTTTGAGCTCGTGAAGGTGCTTCTTAAATATTTCAACTCTGCGCCAGTGGGCAAGTAAACCAGGTAAGTAAAAAAGAAAAGAAAAAAAACATTGATCATCAATAACGAAAATCTACAATATATATATTACTAGACTATAATTAGAGACCAAGAAAAAAACTTACATTTTCTTGAGAATCTTCCTCGTAAAACAGGTGTCATTTGAGATCTCCAATCACATGTGTCCACGGTGGGTTTTCCACTTTGAAGAGGAGGCCTCATCAAGTATATATATAGTAGACTAACCTCATTTAAACAAATCAATGTGTGAATGAATTACCCTATATGTCTATAACATGGTGTCTAGGGGCATCAAATGGAAGTACAAAATAAATAGAACGAACGATTGACCATTAGGCCATGGGAGAACACCAAGGGTGTTCTTAGCCCAAAAAAATTATAAAAATAATGAATAGTGGTTTAGAACACTTTTTTTAGTTCTTGATGTAGAACTGATCTAAGCCCAGTTCTTATTTGACGTGGCTTCATGTGATTGGACGAGATTTTTTGGAAAAAAAGAAAATATTTCATTTATATAAGTAAGCAATTTAAATGTTAATTTATAAGTTTTTATAATTGTAATATGTTTAAGAATATTATATTAATTTATAAGTATACAATTGCTTTTATATAAGTAAGCAATTTAAATGTTATTTTATAAGTTTTTATAATTTGTAAAATGTTTATGAATATTATTTCACTATATCTTTATTCTAAAAAACACCATAAATAGTTCTCCCATTTTTTTTACCTATGATCTTAACAACTGATCTAGCATTATTTTCATTATATATTTAATCTAAGAACACCAAAAATAGTTCCTCCTTTAATGATGCCCTTAGAATGATGAGTACCAACAGTTTCGAGGGTTCACTTTATCGGCCAAATATAAAACGTTTATTCCATTCTCCTAATCAAAAGAGATTAAAAACAAAACAAAAAGCTAGATCGTCCATGGTGACAATATTACATTCGCATCTCAGCTCAAAGCGTTAAAAAAAGTAGGATATTCAAAAGTTTGCACCTCAAATCCAGAACCCTATCGACGAGATTCAGCCTTCCTTCAGGGGGTGCGGTGCGGAGCGGAGAGACGAAGATCGTTTTACAAGTACGGGAGAATAGGCAAAAAAAAAACTGTAACATCCGAATAAACAAACTACAGTATTAGAGGTTGGAGTTATACGGCCCACTGAGCCCAAAACATATACAAGCCTAAATAAACTGAACGTGAGTACATACATCACAAAAGATGGGAAATCAATGTAATTATGAAGATAAACTAGTAAGAGTTATAAATTACATCTCTCCATCTTACAAAACAAGCATAGAAGAGTGGAAAAAGGAGCAAAAGATGGGCAAGAGCATAAACTTGCTACAACTTTACGAATTGACAACATCTTATTATATAAAGTTGGGTTTTGAAAGTTAGTCATTAATAAGATTTTGACATGTATCAAATTATCAATTTAAGATTTTGACATGTATAAAAATTAATATTTAATAGGAAGAATTTGATTCCAACAAAAATAAAATATTTTGTTTAAAAAATATTAATAATATAAATAGATAATTATCAAAAATTACAAAATTTATAAAAAATATAAAGTTTTTAAAAATAATTATAAGGAGATCATATATATATATATATATATTTTATAAAATTCGAAATTATGATATTATTTACTTATTTCTAATTTTAAGTTATTAATTCTGCAAAAAAATAGGAAAATGGATTAAGGAAAATATACCGTTAATTATTAATTCTAAATTTTGTAAACACTCACTTATTAAACATAGATCGTCTCATATTTAGATAATTTATTCAAAAACACTGCTTTCAATTTTTTTAATTGGGAAATTTTTTAAATGGGAAGGTACATTTTTCTTTTTTTTTAATCCAAAATTTTCTCCTACTTTCTTCTTTTTCAGTTGGGAATATGTAAGATTAATATGCTGACCAAAAAAAAAATTAATATATGCGTATTATTTTCCTAATACTTTATTTAAAAATTTATTGAACTATTTTTAGATTGTTTTATTTAATTTATATTTTCATCTTTGAATTTTTTGTGATTCATATACTACAGTGCTTATAATTTTCTATTGTTCCTTTAATTATGTCAAATTAATTTTCTTCTAATTTCTCAACCTTGATTGGTTGATCATAAACCTTTTTTTTTCAAACATAATTGTTACCATTATTCATTCAATCCCAAAGGGAGATAACAAGTAGAAGCTCATCAATCTAATGGATGGATAAAATAGGCTAATCAAACAAAAACTTACAACAAAACATAGATATATAGATTGGAAAAATATAAATCATTGTTGATATATCTACAGGAGCTCAAAGGCTGTGACACGCTGGTTTGCGAAAATGTTTAAAATAATTGATTTAGCCATATATGTCACCAAAATGTAATTATTTTTTTCGGTCAAGGGTCCTGAGAGAACTTCATGATGGGTGACCTTCCTGGAAGTGATTGTCGGAACTGTGCGAGTGAGGACAAAACAAAAAAAAAGATCATTTGTTGATTTGTAAGGTCGGTAAACAAGTTTTTAAAGCCTCCCAGACGTAACAAAACGACCATCGAATATGGGTGGGTCCACGGGCCGAGAATAGATGTAGGGCCCACTTAGGAAGGTGGGCCTATAGACTGAGAGTGGACTTGGGCTCACTAAGCATGGTGACGATTGGGGCGTTACAAAGACAAAGACTACATCATGGTGTGTTTTACACGAATACATTAGGAAATATTGCATTAGTTATTATCAAATGATTTTGTGACGTTAGAAAAAAGTTTTTACTTTCATTGGTTGTTGGAGCAAACCATTTTGAGATAGCTAAAAAACGTGAATATGTTCTCTCCATACAGGAGGAGGGCAGAGCCGAGGTTCTCTCTATGGTGTAGAAGGTTGGACACAAGGTTATCTCTCCAAGGGACGAAGATGGAGGAGGTTGGATAAAAGGTTATCTCCCTAAGAGGGAAGGAGGAGCCAAGGTTTTCTCCATGGTGGAGGAGGTTGAACGCAAGATTCTCTCCCTAAGGGATGAAGGCAGAGCCGATGTTTTCTCCATGGTGGTCATACATTATTTTGATGATACATCATTGATTAGTATATTATGTAATATATTTTTTATTCGAAATGTTTTTTGAGCCAGCAATTTTACTAATTAAAAAAATATGCAGAAGTGAAATAAAATAGTTGGATTAATGTGTTCATATAGACATTTTCTAAGTGGTGATAAAAATATATTTGTAACATAAAGTCTATTTAGGTATAAATCAGTGTATTATAATAAAAATAAAATTTATAAATAACGTACAACAAATTTTAATATATTTTTATTAAATTTAATTTAATTTATAAAATTTCAAATCGTGCGGGACCT
>NC_025698.1:7515782-7529841 GCF_000633955.1 Camelina sativa
AAAAAAAAAAAAAAAAAAAAAAAAAAAAAAAAAAAAAAAAAAAAAAAAAAAAATTAACTCGTCTCCTCTGTCATTAGAATCATTTTATCCGTCTGCAAAAGCCAAGGGAATGGGACGAGTCGACGATTATCTATCTATATTCTTATCCATATCATATAGTTACAGTTATGCGTAGTCTTGAGAACGTGTCAAAGACAAAAGAATATCTTGTTGATGGTTGTTGTGTCTGTCCTAGTTACATATCAGGGCTCGGATTGTTGTTATCCAGAGGTATGTTAAGGTCAGGGAGCAAGAAGGAGGAATCCTCATTCTTTTGTGATTCAGCCTGCACACACAAAATATGATTTGTTAGCGATATTTTTGTATGTTACATATATACTACTCACAAGAGTGATCATATCCAGAGTGTTTTTTTTTTTAAACCTGCATCTTCTTTAAAGACTCGTTTCTTGCTTTTTGTTGCTTGAGCAGTTCCCGCATACTGGCGAGTTCCTGAATCACCCAACAAGTATAAATATTAAAAGTTCCCACTCTTTGTACTTGATATATAATCAGAACAACATGGGAAAAGAGATATTACATTTTTCAAGCCTTTCTTTTCCTTTAAGAGCAAACTCTCCTCTTCTTTAAGTTGAGCAAGCGTCTGTAGAAAGCAACATATAGTGATTAAAAGATTTGATCCCACAAGAATCGGATAATGTTATTTTTCCCCTTGTTTTACCTTTTTCTTTCTTGATCTCTTGAAAGGGATTGTTGTTGTTACATTCGTTTGTGATATCTGCATCAAACCAACCAAAAAAAATTAGATTGTGGCTTCTGACAACATATATAATAAGATCTGATCAAATCAAGTTGGCTTTAAATTAAACGGAAAATGTCATTCACAAGGACATAATGAGGGTACAGACCATAATCTTAAATTTGATTCCATAATTTCAGGTTCTCAACTAGAGGGTGGTGAGTGACAACACTAGATACGCAATGAGACGATGAAAGAAAGAAAAATCTCTGTGAAATCTAGAGGATCATAAGCTTTAAGACATCCCTATATATTTCAAAACGCCAAATCTTAGACAGTTAGTTAATCACCAAAAACACTAAAAAGGAATCTTCTTTCTTGGTCAACTACTTACTTAGACCCAAAAAAAGATCAGAAAAGCAAATATGAACATAAGTGCATCTTTTTCTCCTACATCGAGACACAAACTTAAATTCGAAAGAATAGAATCACGTGACTGGAGCGTGATTCGGAAGACTTATAAGCGTGGCCACGACCCCACACTTTTTTTTTGTTGTCACGAATTATCCACATAACCCCCACTTGTCCTTATCACGTTCTTTTAATTACAAACCCAAAACTGGTGACTTTGTGGGTTCTCTACTTTGGTAAGATAAAATGATTCATCGCCTTATTAAAACCATAGATAAAGAAAAAAGAAGTTTAAGTAAGTAAACAGGACTGTGTCACCAATAATTTATATGAAAGGAAAGTGATTTTGACCAAAGAAGGTGGTGCTTTGGAGGAAGGCTCAGTCAAACTGCCGCGTGGAGTGGAGAGTTTTTGACTTTTGTTTTTCCACGTCAGCCATTACCTAAGAGACTTATGATGTTCCACGCCGCATCTGATTACACCACAGACGCACCAAACCCTCCAAACCTAATCCGCCACGAAAACGCCTCTCGACCCATAAAAGAGGCAACCCTCATAATAAGCAATTTATATATAACGCCAGCCTTTACTTCTCTAATTGGACCCAACTACCCCCCTATAGACACACTCTATCACCGGGGTAACCTCGTCATTGTATAGATGATGACTCTTGCTTGAATTTAGCGAACAGTTTCACGAACAAAGGATTCGTGAGACACTGAGGCGTGAACTTTGGTCACACACCACTTAACACAATCATCTAGATGTGAGGACATTGAGTCGCCAAAATGGAAAAAGCAGAGAAGATAGATTAATTTGAGTTACTACGAAGGAAAAAAGGAACGTGGGGGTTCGAGGGGACAGCCAGAGTAAACATAGTGACATTTTATGGTCAACGCGAAGTCGGAGTATAGATCGGAAAGGCCAAGGTTGCGTGACCGGCGAAGAAGCCGATCACTGGAAGAAATGACGGAAATGACCCTAGGAGAAACAAATATGAGCAAAAGTGGCGGTAGTTGCGGATAACAAGGAAGACGACGGAGAGAGATTACGTGAAGATGGGAATGGCCCAAAAAAACAAAAAACAAAACAAAACGACTAGGCTTCTTTAGGTATGACACGGTGGCTATAGCCGCCGTCAAAACGCCGCATCGCAGGGGTATATACGTCAAACACACACACAAAACAAAACAGAGTAACGCTAGAGGTTTTTTTTTTTAAACTGTTGAACATATAGTAACCAAAAAGGGAAATGATCAAACGAACCTTAGATCTAACGGCCTCAGACAGTTTCACAGCACCGCTTGACTCCTCAAATCCATCAACGGCACCAGCACCACCGCCGCTAAAAGAAGTGGCACCGCTCCATGAAAGAGGCGTCGTGGGACTAGCACGCGTATTATTATCATCTCCCTTCTTCCTCATAGACGCCGACTTGGTCCTCCTCTGACGCACCGTCCACTTCAGCTTGAGATCCGACGCGCCGCCGCCGCCGCCGCCGCACTTCGTCTCAGGAGGTGACGACGGCTCAGAATGGAGAAGGCAGATCAGAGCCTCCGCCACCAATGAATCATCACCCATAGCTTCATGAATCCAGTCTCCGCCGGTCATGGTCTCTTACGTTGGACCTCCCACCGATTTTAGAGAGAGAGAGAAGGAGAAGAAGAAATGGTGGCGAAAAGTGGAGAAGAAGAAAAATCTTCGTGGCATATTAATGGGTGGATTATTTATAATAATATATGGAGTATATAGATTGGGAACGTTTTCACACACATACACAGTTATTATTATTA
Organism: Camelina sativa; assembly: GCF_000633955.1. Taxonomy (NCBI): domain Eukaryota; kingdom Viridiplantae; phylum Streptophyta; class Magnoliopsida; order Brassicales; family Brassicaceae; genus Camelina; species Camelina sativa. The sequence continues at coordinate 7,518,726 of NC_025698.1, forward strand.
TTAGTAGATTGAAATTATTTGTGAATATGTCTTTTTTCTTGGTGAAAGTGGGACCCATGAGAATACATACGTGGCATTAAGTATTTTTGTACTTGGCGAAAAGGTAATGGATGGACGACTAGTAAGTAGGGTTTGGCGTCGGTCTGGAGTCTGTACGATTACCATACGCGCGGTGAGTGTGAGAGGAGCTATCTATTTTGGCTTTTGTGACGGTTCAGTTACATACCATTACTCCTCTTTTAATGCAGTTTCGGCATAGTTTTGTTTTGTGGACGTGTGAGCTCAATCAATTCTTACTGGCAAAAAAAAATTTTCATCTTTCACGATTGTAGTAGTAGTCTGTAGATGCCATTTTTCTATTGTACACTATGGTTGGATAAAGTTTTACGAAATTAGGATCTTTTTTTTTGTTGTCTTTTTATGTTCATTTATAACCTAACTGGTGAGTAGTTGAGTTTATATTTTTTTTTCTCAAGTATGCATTGAACTCGGGGTTTTTTTTCTTTATGGCCTCAATTGAAATTTTAATTTAAAGTCCCAGTTCATTTTTTAAATTGTCAAAAAAAAACCAAAAAAAAGTCGGTGAGTAAGAAAACAACACCTAAGGGCTTTTGTGACTTCGTGGGTCGAAATAGAAAGTCCAATTGGGCCTCTTTTTTCTTAAACATGAAACGTTTACGAACTAGACACGTCTCGATCTGTAAACGTGTTTGAAAATTGTATCCGGTTTATCAGACTTTTTGCCTAACCGATTTTAATTCTCAATGAACCGGAAAAGTCAACATTTTCAATTCACTTAAACCGCACTTTCTGTAATCTGTTATCGTCATCACTTCCACTTACACAAACACACCCCCAAAGCCCTAAATCCTTCGGAGCAGCCAAAACCATGGCGCTTCATCTCGCCAGACGCCAACAAAGGTTACCATCAAACCCATATTTGATTCGGCTTTTCTCAAATTCGTCATCGGACTCACCTTCCAAAGTAGCAAACGCATCTGTTGAAAAATCCTCTCAGTCACCGTCTTCTCCGTCTCCGTCGGACTCTTCTCCCTTCTTCGACATCAAGACCACACTGAAACAGAAACTGCAGAATCAGCAAGAGCAAGGTAGGAGAACATTCCCCAGATCCGATGCCCAATCTCAGAATCGCGGACCGATTAGTTTCTCCGGTAACCAGTCACGCGTGTCTCAGCATGATTTGGGGAAGAACCTCGCCAAGTTTCAGCGGAGATCCACCGTTCCACCTCCGAGGGATCCATCACAGTCCCCGCCGCAGGTTTCCTTTGAGGCGCTTTTTAATAAGCAGAAGGCCGCACCAAACTCATCGGATCCTAGAAATCGGAAAGCCCAGTCTTTCGATTCGAGCACCTTACTGGCAAATTTGAAGAATTTGAGGACGCAGCCTAACACTTCGAACAACATAGGGAAGAGAGGAAGTTTGTTAGGGAACTTCAAGAGCACTGGAGGAGAAGCAATGCCCATGTCCCCGGAGAGAAGGGAGGGTGAAACAGAGGATACGATTACAGAGTTCTTAACGTTTTATAACGAAGAGGAATTAGGTGAGAAACTAAGGATGCTTAGACCAGAGGGAGATAAACAAGAAGGATGGTTCTCTTTACAGGAGTTGAATCAGAGGTTGGTTAAGCTAAGGCAAGTGGAAGAGAAAGAGGCCCAATCTCGGACTAAGAACTTTGCGGCACTCAGAAATGTTATATCATCTATTAAGAATGACTCTGACAAAAATGAAGTTCTTACCCGTACGTTCTGAGCCTCTTATGACTCTCTCTCTCTATGCGATACTTAATGTGTTGGTTTTTGCTTAGGACTCGATGTGTTGAGATGTAGATTTGATTTTGTTGTCTGGAGTTATGTTTTGCTGTCGAATTGACATATATGTCATATATATGAGGAGGTTTCTTTGCTTGCAGAGCAGAATGTTGCCATTATGTGCCATCTGGGTGGTACCCCTGAATACAAGCTTCTTCCTCCAAAAGAGGAGCTAGTTGAGACTGTAAGTTTTTCCACTCTTACACTTTGAAAGTTACTTGTTTAATCTAATTTAGTCAGAATCAAAAGGCTTCTTTGGTGATCTTTCGTCTATGATAGTTTCTACAATGCTCTGTTGTGACTATTTAAAGAAACTATGGGTATTGATCTGTTTTATTTGACTGCATCAACAAAGTATTTCCACCCAGATAACATGTCCTCTGCGGAGAAGATGAAAATTGAGCTCACGAAAGTAAGGGAAGAGTTAAAGATGTCGGAATCAGATTGTGGTTCTGCACGTGTGCAAGGTAATTTCTACATAAGGCCTGCGCTATGATCAATGTTGGTTTTAGCCATCAAAAGGAATACATGTTCTTAGACCGATTGTCTTGTGATGTCTGTGGTCTCTCCTTGCAGTGGCACAACTCACTACTAAGATCAAGCATTTATCCTCCTCTCTACACAAAAAGGTGAAACTTCAAATTCTTTACGATATTTTTGTGAATCTTACCGTCCCAGTTTCTGCTATACACACCTTACGTTTATACCTGTTGGTGGCTTTTATAAAACGTAGGACAAGCATTCACGGAAGGGGCTATTAGGAATGGTGCAGAAAAGGAAGAAACTGTTGAAGTATCTAAGACGAACTGACTGGAATTCTTACTGCCTTGTCCTGTCAAAACTCAGCCTTCGTGACAACCCGGAGTACAAGTTATAAGCTTTATGCGGTAGAAACCCTGTGATTTTATCTCTGTTGTGAGTGAGACTTAGCTGTTCAAACCCCTCTTAGGCATTTTACTTTGTAGGGAAGAAACTTGTTCTACTTTCTGTTACTCCATTGTCCCACCTGGAGCTCTTCTATCATGCATTTGTAGCAAAGAAATGAAGTTGTGGATCTCTTTCATTGATGTTTAGTATTCCCTTTCACATTTGAGTTGTGATAATAAAGTTAATTACGAACAAGCCTCATGATTTTTCATTTTACAGTTTTCGCTAGCTAAATTAAGCTCATGACTAAGGTGCCAATTTAAAGCAATGATTTAAATGATCTTTTCCCAAATGTCACACTGAAGAAGAGGAACATTAAGGTTTTTTTGGTAGAGAAATTATATCTACAGACTCAAAACATCATATGCCGTTTGCTCACAAACCAAGAGCACCGAGAGGCGTTTTCCCCTGGCCGGCCTCAAAGTAAAAGATCAACATGGCAACCATTGCGAGCCTCGAGTGCTTAATCTCTGCCAATTTCAACCGCTCCAGCTTCTCTCTGTCCGGCTCATAAACACCGTCGCGATTTTTGCCGGCGAGACCCAACGGATCGAAGAATCTTCCACCGGGGTATCCCTGATCACCGGTATAGTTTGCGAAATTCTCGGCAGTCCTTGACCACGGTGTCGCCCACTCAACCNATCTTCCACCGGGGTATCCCTGATCACCGGTATAGTTTGCGAAATTCTCAGCAGTCCTTGACCACGGTGTCGCCCACTCAACACTTTGAGAATCCGGGTTGAAGAAATCGACCCACCGTTTGCTCTCCACCCAACCCATGAGAAGCAATTGGGTTCCAAGAAGCGACCCGAAGGAGAAGGGAGCGATCGCGCTTGGCTCAGCTCCAGCTTCGAACCACGGCACACCGCTCCATGCCTGGCCGACGAAGATCCCAAGAACTGCCGCCATCGCCCATCGGCCATGGATCAGCTCAGCCTCTCTGTACCATTTCAGAAAAGCCGGGTCCTTTCCCAAACCCAATGGGTCGAACCCGAAATCTCCCGGTAGCCTGCAAATATCATACACATTTGACTCAATAATTTCGACCTTTTTCATACTCTTTTGAACTCAGTGAAAGATATTAGAACCAAATGAGTATTCAAGACCTTCAGAACTATCAAAGTCTATTGTTCAAGCTATAGTCAGCATTGTTCATACTACTAGTAACTGAGAGTGAGAGATTAAAGAGGATTAGACTTACGAGCCATCAAGCCATTCAGGGTCAAGGAGGTTGCCGCCACCTTTAACGGCAGGGATCCAAGATTTCTTAGACTGAGTAGCCGCAGCAGCGACGATCAGAGTTTTCCTGCCAACTCTCTGAGCTCCAGTGCCTACGCCGCTTCCCAACGCGGTGGCACTCCTCTTGCCTCCGGCGAGGAAAGAAGAACCAAGCCCACTGAGGACAGCTCCGGAGACGGCCATCGCCATGAGATCTCTAATATACCTCTCTCAAGATGTGGAGAAATGAGTGCTGCTTTGGTTGTTCTCTCTGTAATTTTCGGAGCAGAAAGAATCAAAGAGAGAGGAGATAAAGAGGGACAATGTGAGAGATAATGAGAATCTATACACGAAATCTCAGAGGCTGTCGTGGATAGATATCTGACCAATTAGGAGTCAATATACAACTTCACCATATCCACATCATCAACCCACACTCACCACTGTCTTCTTCTGCCAACTCATCAGTATTTACGTTTTCAATTATATTTTCATTTTCTAAAATCCAATTTATGGCGTGAGCATAAAAAATGACACGTGGAAACTCAGTTTATTTCTTCTTAATGAAATGCAAATAACAGCCAATGAATTGTACAACGTGGCATTTCGTCTTATTACATTAAGATTACACCATTACATGATTAAAAAAAAAAAAAAAACAGAATTTGAAAAATATTAGGAAATTAACGATTAAACGGCGGTGAATCCCAAGTGGGCGGAGGAAGCTGAACCAACGGTTGATTTGAACCCATGTCCGGGTCTGGTGTAACCGGGAATGGATTTTCCGGTATTGTTGGGATTGACTCGATCGGTGGCGCGAATGACGTTACCGGCGTTTGCTCTGGCGGTATCCATGGATTCGTGACCTCTGGCGGATTCGTAAAGACGGGAGTTTGCGGTGGGTAATCTCCGAGGACCGGTGGTGCGGAGAATACTGGAACTGTCGGTGGATCTTCTACGGTCGGTGGTAATGTAAATACCGGCGGAGGTAATGTGATTACCGGCGGTATCTCTTCAACTGGCTGAGGTAATGTGAATACCGGCGGTATCTCTTGAACTGGCGGAGGCAAAATCGGCGGGAAATTTTCAGCCGGAGGAGGTAAAATCGAAGGGAGGTCTTCAACCGGTGGAGGCAAAATCGGTGGGAAATCTTCAGCCGGCGGAGGTAAATTCGAAGGGAGGTCTTGAACCGGTGGGGGTAAAATTGGCGGGAAATCTTGAACCGGTGGAGGAAGAGTCACGGGAATGACTGGTGGCGAAGGTGTTGACTGTTCAATTGGTGGTTCGATGGTTACATCAGGTGGTGGAAGCTCCGGCGAAAATTGGTCAGGCGGCGATGGAATCAGTGGTTCTCCTATGACTACATCCGGTGGGAGGTTATCTACCGGTGGAGGATTTCCCGTGGTTATAACCGGCGGTGAAAATTGTGCAGCTGGCGGCGTTAATGTAGACCGGTCTAATGGCGGAGGAAGGAGGAAAACTGGAGATGGCGGCGGTGAGCCGGTAGGTATATTTGGCGGCGAAAACCATGCTATTGGTGGCATGGGTGGTAGGTCGGCAACTAGCGGCGGAGGAGATGTACCCACAGTTCCTGGGGCTCCGCCACCTAAAAGAGGACCAGGAGGTGAGCCGGTGATTCCCGGAGCTCCACCGCCTAAAAGAGGAGGCGGAGTCATTGTAAACGGTGGCTGTGAAACCGTGCCGCCAGGTAGTGATGGTGGTGGCGATAAAACTAATGGAAGAGGTGGTGAGGGAAGAGAAGAAGATAATGGTGGCGGAAGTGGCGCAGTAGGTGGAGGCAGGGGCAGTACCGGAGCAGTAGGTGGAGGCAGCGGCAGTACCGGAGTAGTAGGTGGAGGTAGGATTGGAACAGGAGACGGCGTCACCGATGGTGGCAATGGAGGGTGTGTAAAGATCGGCGTAGGGACAAATGGCATAACCGGATGTAATGGCGGCGGCGGACAAGGTACTGGTGCCGGTGGAGCTGGTGCTACCACACAAGTAATGCAAGGCTGAGAAGTTGGTGGTTCTGGGGCAGGCACACAAGTGATGCAAGGCTGAGGAGGTGGCAGTGCAGGGGTTGGGACACAAGTAATGCAAGGCTGTGGAGGAGGCGATGGTGGAGGTGGGCAAGGAACCGGAACCGGAATGGGCGGTGGTGGTGATGCTTGTACACAAGTAACACACGGTGGTGCACCGTTGACTATGATTGGAGGCGGCGGTGGTGGGCAGGGAGTGACAACAGGGAGTAACGGTGGGGGAGGAAGGGGAAGAGGCGGTGGTAAGATCACCGGAGGAGGCAAAAAAGGGTTTTCAGGACAAGGGATAAGTGGGAAATTCCATTGACCGCAAGTGCCGAAAATGCACCGGAAAAACACGTCACACTTTGTTGCGAAGGCTTCACCGTTTCTAATTCGGCTTCTTCTTCTGCTGCTTTTGACTCTCTTGTTTCTTCTAGCCAAACTATTCTTGTTGTTGTTGTTGTCTCTGTGTCTGTTGTGTGGATTCTCTATTGCTTCTGTTATTGAAACACTGATCAAAAGAAGTGTAACTACACATCTTAGTACGATACTCTTCATCGTTTTTTCGTAAGGCATGCAAGAACTAAACTAGGCATATGTATACATATTTATAGTCGACTCATTGATGGGTGACTAATTTATGTTGCTTTTTTTTGGCAATTCTTATGTTTGACACATTACCAAAGGAACAAAGTTTTTGTAAGGATTCAATTCAATGAATATTTTTGGTAGTAAAGGAGTATTTATTTGGTTACACAATCCAATGTAAAAAGGCAATAACTAAAACTGACTCGAATTTAGAGCTCTGAGGTAAGTGTTAGCCAGCCCACACCCACAGCCTCTCTGCTCATAGAATATTGAAGTGAATATAGACAGAACTATGAGTATTTTGTTTCTGTTGTCACAAAAATCTAATAAAAACATATACGTGGTTGGCTGAAACCCAAATCAGATTTTTTATTTGGTTGGATTAAAGCCAAAATCATGGTCTATAGTCCCGGTTTAATCATAACCGAGTTGGTGCAAGACATCTAATAGAATTGACCGAGGATATATAAATATTGAGGAGATATTGTTTAAATCGATATGAAGAAACAAAAGGTAAAGAAAAAGGAGAGAGTAGAAGAAGTAAATTAATGCGAAGAAGGATTACGTGTGGATTCTACTATGTAATGCTCTGATCGAAGAAGCCGCATTGAATTACAAATCGAGAGTTTTCTTCACTTCGAGACATGTTAACTTATTCTACGCCGTTGCTTCAGCTGCTCTTCGTTATTTCCACAGTTAACACTGCTCTGACCCACATTACTGACCGTTTTTTACCCTTAAAACAACTCATAGTCTTCGATAGTTTTTGGGCCTAACTTTTCTAAACAATCACTAAGCTCGGTCCACTATAACAAGGGTTTTAATAACTTTTTTTTTAACCTAGAACAAGATAAATTAGTATTTCCGATTAAGAATACGCATACTGAACTTTACTAGATGTTTGATGATTATTCACTACGTGAATTGATTTAAAGAAAACACAAAAAATTGTTTAAGAACAAACAAACAAAATTGTAACGTTATACACGTTGTTTAGTAACCATCATTACATTCACACCAGCTTAGATAGAAAAAAAAAGAAAACAAAATTAAAAGAAAAGGGAAAAGCAAAGTGATATCAGAAAATGACTAGTGTTTGAGCGGAGGGGATTCCATTAACGGTGAAGGAATCTGATTAACGGCCTCCGCCGTTGAGAACTGGGCGGGAACATCAGGAGGAGGCAGCCAAGTTATTGGCGGCATAGGTGTAAACTCAAACTCCGGCGGTGGAAGAGGGAACATAGGCGGCGTTTCGTATTGAAATGCTGGTGGTGGTAGCCATAACGGCGGGGGCTGTGTCATCGGACTTCCACCTGTTTGTGCCGGCGGAGGAGACGGCACCAAAGGCGGTGGAAACACTATCGTAGGCGGTGGCGGTGAAGGGAAGTAGAAAAATGGTGGCGGAGAGGGAGGAGGTGGCGAAGGAACGAGCGGTGTAGGTGGAGGTGGCGGCGGTGATGGAACCAAAAGCGGTGGAGACGGCACAAGCGGCGGTAGACATGGGGGCGGCCTTGGACGTGGGCGCAGTGGCGGTGGTGGTGATGGGACCAACGGTGGTGGCAGACGTGGGGACGGCCTTGGACGCGGTCTAGGACGTGGTGGCGGACGCGGGGGTTGGAAAGGGAGAAAGGGGTTCTCCGGTGAGGGTGTTGTAGGGAAAGGCCAATGGCCACAGGTTCCGAATAAGTATTGATACAGAGGATCGCAGTTTCTGCGTCCACGGTTCTGACCGCTACCTCTGCGTCTTCCTCTGTTTGATTGCTTTTGTTCCTTTACGGTCAGAGCTTCTGCGTTAAGGTAAGCGTTCTCTTCATGGTCTGGTATGGACTGTGACTCTGTTGTGTGAATGATTAAAAGGAATAGAGACAACAAAAATACAACCACAAGTAGTTGTTTTGCTTTCATCATCTCTTTGGCTCTCTAATTGTTTTGGGTAGAAAAACTTCAACGTACAATACAATTATATACTAGTGATAGATTAAAGACCATTTCAATATCTTTCTATTTGTAATGCATATTTCGTATCCATAATTTAGAAATATGAATAATAATGTGAGGATGCATGTCATGGGAAAATGTAGAAATAGTAAATGCCGAGAAAAGGATAAAGATTAATATTCTGGTTCATGATTTACTTACACAAATTGGCAAAGTGACAGATCACAAAAGTTAAAAACTCATTTATGGCAGACGACTTTTTTACTTTTCAACTGGTAGAATATCTGAATCATAAACTTTAGGTTTGCGGCATGTTCTTCAGTTTCACTTGCTAGTTTTTGTGGTATTTCCATAACTCATATACTTATTCTTAAGTTTTTTTTACCGTAGAAATTAAAAACATCGGCTTGGTTAATTAACTAGGTCAATACCGATCGTTTTCTCCGAGTCAATCAATGTTAATATTACAACTATACAGAAATGATTGTGTGATTTATTTTTGTACATCTCATTTTCAAAACTAATCTACAAAGGATCGATAGATTTTGGTGTATGTGCATTGAAAGCTTTGCTTAGAATGATGTGCCACCGTTGTAAATTGAATGCTTTGCCCATTCATTCACTTCATGCTTATCTCTATCCTCTGCAGACTAATTCCCTTGAAAACATTTTCTTCAATCCTAATAGTCAAAACTATCATCTGAATTGAATTAACTCTCTTCACTTCTGAATTGCAAAACTAAAATATATATAAAAAAAAAACTATAGAAAAATGATAAATTTATAATTTACGCAGGAGTGGTAAACAGGTCGACAATGTGGGCCGTATATTCACCAAATGAAACAAAGGTCTATTTTAAGTTTAGGCCCAAATAACTCAATGAGTGATAGGAGAAAGGTACAGCGGAACAAAGGAGAGTTCAACGGAATCACCGAATCAGAATGAATAAAGTCGATAAATGAGAAGGTAGCATTAGCACTGTAGAGCTAAAAAGATAGATTTATCTCTAAAATCTTGAACGATGTATATTCCTACTATAGCTTCATCAGATCCCACCTCTTCATCTTCTTTGGTAAGATATCTCTCTAATTTGCATTGAAAATATCTGTTTTTTTTTTCCTTTCTGGTTGAAATAATCTTCTAAATTGGGAAGAAAAAGAGTCAATTTTTTTTAGTAAGACCCATTTGTGGGGAAAAGGGGGAAAAAATCCTAACTTGAGAGTTACTAACTGCTTCGTATCAGTTAATTTTAAGTGTTGTTTTGTTTGTTTAATTCATTATCAGGCACCAAAGAGGATGATGCTACAGAGATGCGACAGTGGGTTTAAGCTAAGGAAGCTTAACGATGATCTTGTGGAAGATAATGTGCAGCAGATCGAGTCAAACATCACACAAGAAGAGAGTAATCCCGTTTCCGAATCAGAAGCAGGTTTGGTGCCTCACACAGCAGAGCTCACTACTCATGGTACTCTTTTTGTTTCATCCTCTTACTTAAATTAGCTAAGCTTATGATTTGACTTTTGAGGTAATTGAGGTTATATGGCTGTGAGTGTTGTGTTTGCTTTCTTGGAGAGCTGCTGCATTTAAGTATCAAAAGCTAAAAACTTGTCAATTTAGTTATCTCTTAGGGGGTTTTTATGGGTCTTTGTTGACATTTTCTTCTGCTGTTCACATGCATGTTTTTTTAAGAGGAGAGTCAAAAGCTGTCAGCCAAATCACAGCTGTATAAGTTATGTTCTGTGAGGCATNTTAATGCGAAGAAGGATTACGTGTGGATTCTACTATGTAATGCTCTGATCGAAGAAGCCGCATTGAATTACAAATCGAGAGTTTTCTTCACTTCGAGACATGTTAACTTATTCTACGCCGTTGCTTCAGCTGCTCTTCGTTATTTCCACAGTTAACACTGCTCTGACCCACATTACTGACCGTTTTTTACCCTTAAAACAACTCATAGTCTTCGATAGTTTTTGGGCCTAACTTTTCTAAACAATCACTAAGCTCGGTCCACTATAACAAGGGTTTTAATAACTTTTTTTTTAACCTAGAACAAGATAAATTAGTATTTCCGATTAAGAATACGCATACTGAACTTTACTAGATGTTTGATGATTATTCACTACGTGAATTGATTTAAAGAAAACACAAAAAATTGTTTAAGAACAAACAAACAAAATTGTAACGTTATACACGTTGTTTAGTAACCATCATTACATTCACACCAGCTTAGATAGAAAAAAAAAGAAAACAAAATTAAAAGAAAAGGGAAAAGCAAAGTGATATCAGAAAATGACTAGTGTTTGAGCGGAGGGGATTCCATTAACGGTGAAGGAATCTGATTAACGGCCTCCGCCGTTGAGAACTGGGCGGGAACATCAGGAGGAGGCAGCCAAGTTATTGGCGGCATAGGTGTAAACTCAAACTCCGGCGGTGGAAGAGGGAACATAGGCGGCGTTTCGTATTGAAATGCTGGTGGTGGTAGCCATAACGGCGGGGGCTGTGTCATCGGACTTCCACCTGTTTGTGCCGGCGGAGGAGACGGCACCAAAGGCGGTGGAAACACTATCGTAGGCGGTGGCGGTGAAGGGAAGTA
>NC_025698.1:7537436-7540223 GCF_000633955.1 Camelina sativa
AGGTAAAATCCCCAACCTTTGCTACTCGTGAGTCCTGACCTCTTCATGGCTCGTCTCGTAAGATTTCTGAGAAGAACAGTGATTAGCTCATCGCCTTCGATTTTTAACCGAAACCCTAGAACATGTGTTCTGTCAAATCAAAACGGGACTGGTTTGTTAATGAGTCGTAAGTTTCTTAGCTCGGGGAGTTATGTGTCAGAAATGAGGAAATCAGCTTTCGAGGGTAACATTCTCCGGTTAATTCGTTCTGAGATTCAGTCCGAGCTCGATCACTCGCCTCCTCTTCAGGTATTTTCATTTTTGTAATTGCTTGGCATCAATCATCTGATACTAAAGTCTTGACCTTTCTGGAATCTCTTATATGAATCATCTCAAACGCAATATGATGATGATCCCGAGTTCGAATCATGTTTGTTTCCCCGTTTAATTTATGCCTTTTGTGAGAGCCCAATTCGAGTAAGAATGACATTCTGGTTTGTCTGATGATAGCCGAGCTGAGCAAAATTGTTTGTACATAAAAATTTCAGCCTGAGGAGAGGTTTGGCCCATTCACAGTGGATGAGCGGCCGGGGGAGCAATGGATTAGCTTGAGAAGAAAATTTGGGGACAAGGAAGATATTAAAATCGAAGCAACCATGTTTGATGGATCAGTTCCATCATCAAAATCTACAAGCAGCAACCCTGAAGATGTTCAGCTTCATATTACTTTCATTGTCAACATCTCTAAGGGTGATTGTCAGACATTTGAAATCATGTGTTCTGCTTGGCCTGATACCATACAGATCTCCAAGTTCTTTGTTCGTAAAAGCAGCAAGAACTCTCCAAATGCCTATATTGGACCAGAATTCCAGTACTATGATTTTATCCCCCTCTTCTTAAACATAGAGCTTGCTTCTTTTTTTTTTTTTTTTTTTACGTGTGTTTCTAATATTCTCTCATGTTGGTATTTTGATTAATTTACAGGGAAATGGAAGAGGAACTTCAAGACTCGGTTTATCGTTTTTTGGAGGAAAGAGGTATAGGTGATGAACTTGCTGAGTTCTTGCATCAGTACATGAAGAACAAAGATAAAGCTGAGTATATTAGATGGATGGAGACTGTTAAATCTTATGTTGAGCAAAAATGAAATCTCCTGATTACCACATTCTTAAGCATCCAATGAATGTTCCCTTGGATATGGGTTTTACATTAGAATTTTATTGGCATGGTTCTTAGTTTCCAGAGGTATGTGACATGTATGGATCTAATATGATATAATTGCGTACATACTTGTTCCCTTCTCAATGCAGCAACATACTCCACGGCCAAAAAAAATTACAAGATGAGAGAAACAGATGGTTGTACTCTTATGTGTGTGACATCTCCAAAATAAAAACCTCGTCTAAACTGCAAAGTCAGGGACAAGTCAAATTTGCTGTACACAATATTTATGTTTTTGATCTTTTACTAGAACAGCGATAATTGCAGAACAAATTAACATCATGGGAAAACCAAACGTGGCCCAACACAGAGATCAAACGAAAGAAATGGGAAAATTTTACTTGGTTATCCAGTAAATGAATATGAGAAATGTGCATACAGCCGCAACTAGTGAAAGAATGATTGTATCCATCGACTTTTTCCTCTTTATCGCTGACAGAATAGTGTTGACCTGCAGTGGTTTTAAACCATCGCATTGCAGGGTGAGATACACATAACACGGGCCATGCCCGGACATAACAAGTGTGGAAATTAAGACAAGGAAAGTTATTTGTACAGTGGGTAAACGGCTGGCGACATTGCTAAGCTTTGAGTTGATGCCTCCAAAAGTTGAACGTTGAAAGACAAGTGTACCAAGTGTGGCCTGAGCTTGTGAAATGACACCATCCATCTGCACAGTTTATATAAATAGGCAGCACACATAAGTCATGGGGTGTTGGATTAACTTGAGAAAGCCCGTCATAATGTATGCAACAGCTGTAAATATTAATGCCAAAGGAGTATGTATATTAAACCTGCGCTGTATTGCGGTTGATTCCCATATGTTCCTTGAGCAAGGATTGTTCAGAGCCATCCCCAGCTTCTAAATCTAATCTAGTCCGATCAAATTCCCTAAAGTCGTCAAGAAGTGAAGCATGCTCTTGTTTTGCTTTAAGACTGGAGCGGTGTCGATAAAATTCCTGCATTATAAGTGAATCAGTCATACATACAGGAACAAGACTGATATAACAAAAGGCGGAGTCATACGTAACAAGTCTGAGAAGAAGAGCATGGAGAAGAAGAGCATTCATTCCATAGCTAATCAGTATATATATAATCTAACCAAAGCTACAGAATTGGGCAAGATATTAAAAAGCAATGAGAGAGAGAGAGAGGAAAGGGATATATATACAGTACCTGAGTAAGATCCTGAAGGATCTCTTGATGTCGAGTTAAAGTATGGGAGACCATTTCTGATCCGCCGGAAGAGACCCAAGCTTGCATCTGGGCGTTAACTTGTTGTAGTTGCCTAAGAAGTAAGTCAATACCAGCTTCAAGATCACTCTCAGTGCCATCTAACTTTGATAAAGGCTTTGTGGAAACAAGTCTACGATAAGAATGCATCTGCTCATCAAGCTGAGCTTCAATCTTTCTAGCCTGTGGGATTTTCACATGACAACAACACAAAGACAGATTCGTTTTTAAGTAATCAGAAGGCGATTGCATCTCAATTGGATCCAGTAGAATGATAAATTCCCCTAATTCGAATAGAATCTAAAAGGCGAGACCTTAAAAAAACCTAAAATTAAGTTGCAATATCAATGATTT
>NC_025698.1:7541763-7550969 GCF_000633955.1 Camelina sativa
CTCGTAAACCAGAAAGATGCGATCGATCTAATTGGTTCGAAATTGTGAGACAAAAGTAGAGAGAAAACGGGATCAGATCGCGAGAGTCGGTTCGGAGACGCAGACAATTTTGCTGCGTGCCCCTTCAAACCACCAGAGCTAATTGCTTCGATTTTGCGTAATCCACTTGATTAACAAATTCCTTAATTTCAATTCGGCGGGTATGATCCTGTGTTTCTCATCCTACAACAAAGCGCTTATTAGTATATATGTTGACCTAAACGCTATAGTCAAACTTATTATAAGCGCCACGTCGGATAATAAATTAATTGATACCTTAAGCCAAAGCCAAAACCTTACCGCCGGGTTTCTCATCAAACCGATCCATCTGGACCATCCATACTTTCAACCGAGTCACACAAATCAATCCAAGCATTTGCGTCGCCGACTACTTGTCGCCGCCGGTAACTCTCTGATCTCTGTATCATTCATCCACTTCTTATTCTATTCCTAATCCCCTTTGCTTCACATCCCTTCACTGCTAAATTCGGGTTACTTGTAATCCCAATGTTCATCTTCCGTTTTTAGTCTGATCTTTGTTACTTCCAAGATCATTCATAAGCCCCTTCTTTCTGCCTTCTGGTGAACAGAAAGGATGACAAAGAAGATATGCAGCTTAGCTTAGGCCGCGTCTTCACTGGTGTATTTTGCCAGACCAAACTTATGGGTACAATTAGTATCTTTTTATTTTTTTCTGTAGCTCTGTTGCTTTTCTTATACCTGCCAAAATATTTATGGGAAGGAGCTTCAGTAGCAGAATATTACATTAGTCAGATAGAGATTTGTTCTTTCATTATCTGTTGTTTACTGTATGTATTTTGTGGATATGAAAACTTCTTATAACATTTTATCAATTAGTAGTGACATCCAAACTAACATTTGACACTTTCAATTAACTTCAAGAAATTGCAGTTTGACTTTTTTTTTTTGTTTTCTGATCAAGTCAGCAAGGCACGATTTTTCTTTTTTCCTGAGGCTATTTGGTAAACATGTATTTCCTCTTTCTCTCCTCCCATATAGTCCTTTCTCTTGCATTGTTTCCTGGCAAAAAAAGTTTCAGGCTTTCAGCTGCTTTCTGTGAGCAAAATGGGGAACTGTGTATCACTAGAAATGTCCAGCGATGGGAATGGCAGGCACATAGATGAGGCAAACCTCGAGGCTCTTCACAAGGCTATGCAAGAACTCAATGAGAGACGAGATGATCTGCTAAGAAGAGTTACAATAGAAGAAGATAAAGGTTTTCAACGGCTTGGTCAAGTCCAAGGATGGTTTTCAAAAGTAGAAGGTGTTGAGTCTCAAGTCAATGATCTGCTTGAGTCCAGGTCAAAACAAACTAAAAGATTGTGTCTTTGCGGATATTGTTCTCTGCATTTCATTTCAGGTTGCAGTTATGGTAGAAAGGTTTTGAAGAAGTTGAACGAAGTTGAAGGACTTCTAACTAATGGAGTTTTTGAAGTGTTGACGGAGAGAAGCTTTAAACCTAAGGGAGAGAAGAAGCATATCCAATCACCCATTGGTTTGACTGAGAGGCTCGAAATGGTATACTGCCAACTCCAGTTATATTCACGAAGAACTTTTGGTCTTTATGGTATTGGTGGAATAGGCAAGACCACTCTCTTAGCTAGTATTAACAATTTCTTTCTTGAGACGGTTAATGACTTTGAGGTTGTTATTTGGGTTGTCGTATCTAATGATTTGCAATATCTAAGCATTCAGGATCAGATTTTGCGAAGACTAAGTCTTGACAAGGATTGGGAACAAGACACAGAAGAGGAGAGAGCTTATAAGATACACAGCATCCTGAAGGGTAGGAAGTTTATGCTGTTATTGGATGATCTAGGGAGCAAAGTAGAGCTGACCAAGGTAGGTGTTCCACCTATAACTTATCAAAACGGGTCAGTTATATTGTTTACCACTCGTTCTAAGGAAGTTTGCATAGACATGGAGGCTGTTGGTATAGAAGTTAAACGTTTGTCAATAGCTGAATCTTGGGAATTGTTTCAGAAACAACTTGGAGATAACACTTTAAATAGCCATCCGGATATACCCGCTCTCGCTAGAGTAGTTGCTGGTAAATGTAACGGTTTGCCACTTGCACTCAATGTCATTGGCAAAACCATGGCACAAAAAAAGACTGTACAAGAATGGAGTCATGCGATTACTGCTCTGAATTTGCCTAGCGAAGAGTTTCTTCTAAGTAACGAAGGAGGGGTTCTTCCTCTTTTGATGGTCAGTTATGATAGTTTAGAGAGTGCAAAAGTCAAATCCTGCTTCCTATATTGTTCTTTGTTTCCGGAAGATTATGAAATACAGAAGAATGAATTGATAGAATATTGGTTATGCGAAGGATTTATTGATGGAGACAGAGATAAGGATGGAGCTAACAAGGAAGGTCTTGATATAATTAATTTGCTAGTTTCTTCACATCTCTTGATGAATGGTGGAGTCACAACCAAAGTGAAAATGCATGGTGTGGTGCGTGAGATGGCTCTTTGGATAGCGACTAACTTTGGAAAAGAGAATNAATGATTTGCAATATCTAAGCATTCAGGATCAGATTTTGCGAAGACTAAGTCTTGACAAGGATTGGGAACAAGACACAGAAGAGGAGAGAGCTTATAAGATACACAGCATCCTGAAGGGTAGGAAGTTTATGCTGTTATTGGATGATCTAGGGAGCAAAGTAGAGCTGACCAAGGTAGGTGTTCCACCTATAACTTATCAAAACGGGTCAGTTATATTGTTTACCACTCGTTCTAAGGAAGTTTGCATAGACATGGAGGCTGTTGGTATAGAAGTTAAACGTTTGTCAATAGCTGAATCTTGGGAATTGTTTCAGAAACAACTTGGAGATAACACTTTAAATAGCCATCCGGATATACCCGCTCTCGCTAGAGTAGTTGCTGGTAAATGTAACGGTTTGCCACTTGCACTCAATGTCATTGGCAAAACCATGGCACAAAAAAAGACTGTACAAGAATGGAGTCATGCGATTACTGCTCTGAATTTGCCTAGCGAAGAGTTTCTTCTAAGTAACGAAGGAGGGGTTCTTCCTCTTTTGATGGTCAGTTATGATAGTTTAGAGAGTGCAAAAGTCAAATCCTGCTTCCTATATTGTTCTTTGTTTCCGGAAGATTGTGAAATAGAGAAGAATGAATTGATAGAATATTGGTTATGCGAAGGATTTATTGATGGAGACAGAGATAAGGATGGAGCTAACAAGGAAGGTCTTGATATAATTAATTTGCTAGTTTCTTCACATCTCTTGATGAATGGTGGAGTCACAACCAAAGTGAAAATGCATGGTGTGGTGCGTGAGATGGCTCTTTGGATAGCGACTAACTTTGGAAAAGAGAATGAAATACTTTGCGTTAAATCCGGCGTGTGGTTACAACAGATACCTGAGGACATTATTAGTTCAAAGGTTGTAAGAAGGATGTCTTTCATGAATAATCAGATTGCGGAGATATCTTGCAGTCTCGAATGCCCCGACCTCTCGACCTTATTACTCCAGAATAACAAGCTGGTGGATATCTCAGGTGAATTCTTTAGGTTTATGCCAGCAGTTGTAGTCTTGGATCTTTCTGAGAACAAGAGGCTTATTGGATTGCCGGAAGAAATTTCAAACTTAGGATCTTTGCAATACCTCAACTTGTCACACACAGGGATAAAATCATTACCAGTTGGTCTGAAGGCATTGAGGAAATTAATCTACTTGAATGTGGATTATACTTATAAACTGCGAAGCATTGTTGGGATAGTGATGAGTTTGCAAAATCTCCAAGTGTTAAAGTTCTATAATTCCGGTATTTGTATTGATGCCATATTACTGGAAGAGTTACAACTCTTGGAGCACTTAAAGCTTTTAAAAGCAACGGTCGATGATGCTGTGAGTTTGGAGAGGATACAAGCAGTGGACCGGTTGGCGAGTAGTATTCAAAGTTTATGCCTCAGAAAGATGTCAGCAGCGGTTGTGGTATTAAACACAGTAGCTCTGCGTGGTCTTCAAAGACTTGTGATACGGAATTGCAAAATACTTGAGATAAAGATAGATTGGGAAAGCAAAGAAAAGAGGGAAGTTTTACCAAGTACAAGTTCTCCAAGCTTCAAGAACCTATCAAGCATTTTGATAAGTGACTTGGAAGGTCCAAGGGATTTGACATGGCTGGCATTTGCTCAAAATCTTGTGTATCTACATGTGATGAGGTCGTCGAGCATAGAAGAGATAATAAACAAAGAAAAAGGAATCAGTATCAGAAGTGCACATCGACATTTCGTTGCACCGTTTAGGAAACTGGAGTACCTTACGGTAACTGACATGGATGAACTAAAGATAATCTGTGGGTATCCTCGGGCTCCTAGAAAGCTGACAGAGTTCACTGTCCGAAATTGCCCGAAGCTGCCAAGAGACAATGGAGAGAGTAGTGGGTGGATCGGCGAAGAATGAGAGAAGTAAGCCAGTGGCTCACAGCTAGAAACTACACTATTCTTCAAGTTTGCAGGAGGAAGTTACTACAGATGTGTTCTTGTTTCGTTACCTCTCCCTCTCTCTCACTTTCATTTCTCTTTTGTGTGACTGTATCCTCTCAGTTATGAATTTGGGTTTGTGTTTGTAGTGGCATTGTTTCAAAGACCTTATTGTCAAGTGTGCATTTTGAGACTGTAATAATTCCAATTACTTGTTTTGGCTAAATTCTGTCATCATTGTGTGACTGCTCTGCTTGCTTCTCACAGTTTAAAATAAATGACTAAGTAACTAGCATTTTCTCAAAGTTGGAAACTTTTTTGTTGTTAAGCATAAGATGGAGAGGCAAGTTCATGGGGGCGGACGAGAAGATCCTTGGCTAGCTCGAGACAAACTCTACCATGTAATATTCTGTTTCTCAATCTCTGTCGTCTTCTCTACGCTCGCCTCTCTCTCCCGTTACTCGTTTCTACGCCGTCACTCCATCTGGATCGGATCTGCGTTCTCACTCTCCGCCGGTGCGGCTAAAGAAGCTGGTGATCAGTTTGGTATCTTCCCTTCAGCAGGCGCCTCGGCAAGAGACGCAGTCGCGGACGCAATTGGAGTTGTGATTGCTGCTATGGTTCTCTTCTTTTGGAAATCTCGTAGATCACGTTCTGAATCCAGTCAAACCCGACCCATCCTTCCGATTTGAATAGAAGAAAACAATTTAAAAAGCTTGTTTCGTGTAGTTTTATTTAAAGCTTGATCATCGATTTGGGTCATCACAGTTTTGTTGGTGATCTCATTGAACTGTGTGTGAGAGTGCTCAAATAAAACTCTAATCAGATTGTTTGGTTGATGTATTTACTGTGCGTGTTTGACAAAAAAAAAAAAAAGTATTTACTGTGCGAAGCTATGATTCATGAAATCTAAAATTTTGGAATTAGTTCAGTGTTGTGCTCAGCAATGTAAAATTTTCGTTCGCCAATTAGCTCATTCCCAGGATCATCGAGAGAAGCAACATTGGCCAAAGCTTGTTGTAACATTTATCAAATTTGAAAAGTCCAAAAAGCAAAATGAAAATTTTGGTCAAAACAGTAGTCAAGACGGTCATGGGTTCAAATCCCAATCTTGACATATGATTTCTATTTTTCTGATATTTTTCTTCTTCTAATTCGTACTCTTTTGTTTATTTATTTTATTTAATTGGGGCATTTGCTTAGAAATTTCCATCGGATTCCTCACTCTCTCTAAAGTCTCTATAACAACTTCTCTTCTCTCGAGCAAAGCGTTGCTTCTTCGCCGTGTTTCGCTTCCTTCCCTAGTCTAACGTAAGCTCACGATTTCTTCTTTACTCTGTTTCCACAGTTAAATCTCGTAATGATTTGTTTATTGTATCGTGTGTTTCGTCTGGGCATCTCGCTTCTTTCCGTACTTTTTTTTTGTTTTTTCTAGAATATTTTGGATTTCGCTAGGTTTCTTATCATGCATGCGTGAATTCTCGTTGCCGATTTTGTAAATGGTGTATCAATTTCGTCTCTATTTGCTCTCTATCTGATGTCTTTTTTGGTTTAGTTCTAGCCTGCCTAGGGTTTCTCTTGCTATTGATAATTTTGGATGCTATCGACTCAGTTTGCCATAGAAATTGAATCTCTTTTAGACATTTTCTTTAGCTTGTTTTGGTGAACGAATCATCCTTTTGATTGCTTATTTCTTCAAATTCCTTTCTCAAGAAATGTTTCCATTGTGTGTGTTCCAGGTGAAGCAGGTAGGAGAGGATGGGTATTTCATCCGGCGAAGAGTCTGAGATCAGCGAGTCTGAGATTGATGACTATTCCGAAACACCCTACATGCTGTTGCAGAACGGGAGCTACAAGGTTAAAGTGAATGGACAGCTGAGATGCCCCTTTTGTTCTGGCAAGAAGAAGCAAGATTACAAGTACAAGGAGTTATACGCACATGCTTCTGGGGTTTCCAAAGGATCTGCCACTCGAAGTGCTAAACAGAAGGCCAATCACCTCGCTCTGGCTAAGTTTTTGGAGAATGAGCTTGCTGCTCATGCTGAACCTGTTCCACGCCCTCCACCAGTTCCTCCTCAGTTTGAGGAGACAGTTGAACCAAACCCCCGTGACGTCTATGTCTGGCCATGGATGGGGATTGTTCTTAATCCTTTGACAGCCACTGATGACAAGGAAGCTCTACTTGATTCTGAATATTGGTTGAATAGGCTTTCAAAATTCAAGCCTGTTGAGGTCAATGCCTTTTTGGTCGAACAAGATTCGATTGTTGGGGTTATTGCTAAGTTTA
Source organism: Camelina sativa (assembly GCF_000633955.1). Taxonomy (NCBI): domain Eukaryota; kingdom Viridiplantae; phylum Streptophyta; class Magnoliopsida; order Brassicales; family Brassicaceae; genus Camelina; species Camelina sativa. The sequence continues at coordinate 7,548,557 of NC_025698.1, forward strand.
CCAGCGACTGGGGTGGATTTGCATGTGCCACAGAGCTTGAAAAGGAATTTGAGAACCAAGGGCACAGCAAAAAGGAGTGGACTGAGAGGTCTGGAGATTCTGAGTCTAAGGCCTATGGTTGGTGTGCACGTGCACAAGACTATTACTCTCAAGGTCCAATAGGTGAGTACCTCTCCAGGGAAGGAAAGCTAAGAACAGTTTCAGATATTTCGCAAGAAAAAGAGCAGGATAGAAACATTGTTCTGGATGAACTTACAAAGATGATTGCTATGACTAACGATGATCTGAGCAAGGTCCAATACAGTTACCACAGGACGGCTATGTCATTGCAGAGGGTCCTAGATGAGAAAAGAAATTTGCATGAAGCTTTTGCTAACGGTATTTACTGACACACTAATATGTTTATTATAGCTTGTGTTAGGGTATCTGACTTTTGTGTATGTTTTATCCTCCTCAGAAACAAAGAAGATGCAGGAGACGTCGCGTCGCCATATCCAGAGGGTCCTATATGACAAAGATAAGCTAAGCGATGAACTGGATCGTAAGATGCGGGACTTGGAGTCTCGGGCCAAACAATTGGAAAAACAGGAAGCACTAACTGAACTGGAGAGACAAAAGCTTGATGAAGAAAAGAAAAAGGTAATATCCATAGTTAGTATGACATGGTCAAAAGTCAAAACACCCTAGTTTTGTTGGATATATTCGGTTGACATTTGGACATACAAATGAAAATATACTGATAAAACCTGTTTGATGGGGATAGATTGATGATGAGTTTTTATCTGATAAGTTTACGGTCTATGATGGCTATAGGACTCTGGTAAAAGTCACAGATATTTACGACTATATGGTGTCTAGAAGATGCATAATGCCTGTACCAATGACCTCTATATGTTATCCAGGGTTTGACAGGACTGTTGGGTGCCGAAACCGATATCGGAGTAAAAAGAATGGGGGAAGTTAATGAAAAACCTTTCCTGAATGTTTGCAAGCTGAGATACTCTGCAAATGAAGCTACGGTTGAAGCTGCCACCCTTTGCTCTACATGGCAAGAGAACCTCAAGAATCCATCGTGGCATCCATTCAAACGTGTAGGAAGTGGGGGGAGAGAGAAGGTAGGTTCATTCATTTTACGAGTCTTTATCGCACTGAACCATTGATTTAGTTCGACGCCTTTACGACTTTAAAAAAATGAAAAGTGTCTGATCTTACTTACCCTCTCTGTGAATGTTGAAAGTGACTGTTTTAATTGAATATGTAGGATATGTAGGAGTAACCTGTGATTCTGTGAATGTTAACACTTGTATCCACATGTTGGTGGTACAACTGCTGTTTTTTTTTGTGAGTTAGCGGTAATGTTGTTAGATGGCTATGGTTTACAGGAAGTGGTGGACGAGGAGGATGAGCAGCTGAAGAAGCTTAAAAGAGAGTGGGGAGAAGCGGTGCATAACGCAGTTAAAACAGCTCTTGAGGAGATGAATGAGTATAATGCAAGTGGTCGGTACGCAACTCCAGAACTGTGGAACTTCAAAGAAGGAAGAAAAGCAACACTGAAGGAAGTGATTTCCTTCATTTCAGAAAACATCAAAACGCTGAAACGCAAAAGGACCTGAAGGTATGCTTAATCTTCTTCAGTTGAGACAGGTCTCCTTATAGAGCTTTTATATGTAATTTGCTGGTTTAAAAAAGACATACACACTCCATAATCTGACAAACAAACGTGTAAAAAGGCTTAATAAGGTTTGGGGTAAACAAAACTCGTCAACAGGGCATGATCTCGTTTATTGACTTCAGTTTAAAGAAGTTGTCTGGCTTTGGTCTTGTGCCGCCATTTAGATTTGAACTGAAGAATCCAATGAATCTTCTACTTTGTTTGCAGGATGGAGGAGCAAGAAGAAGAAGAAGGAGAAGTCGAAATGGTTGAGGTTTATGTGTATTAAGAATAACTGAGAATGGATGTTAAAATAAATAATTAGGAGGCTCATATGCTCTCTCAGCTCTCTGTATCAAGAGACTAATTTTCTTCTACTTGTATCTTTTGAAAGATTTGTAACAGTTAATGTAACCAGTGGCGTTTCTTGATAATGTTCTGGTTTATCCTTTATTTTTAAAATGGTTTATCTTATTAGTAACATGGAAATCCTTAGGTGATTCATCTTTTATAGAAATGATGATCATATAATATTTGTGGGTTTGGCAACTTATAATTATTTTGCCATATTAAATAAAAAAACTCAATATTATTGCAGTAAATGAGTTTTTTTTTTTTTTTTTTATAATATAGGTTTCTTAATTGGAAAGAAATGACAACCCTAATTTAAATTTTTTAAAAAACGATTAATTTATTTTGATGCAGAAACAAGAAAATTTGTGGGGAAGAGACAATAAATAGAAAAAAAAAAAGTTAAATCGA
>NC_025698.1:7551732-7562599 GCF_000633955.1 Camelina sativa
TTTTTTTTTTTTTTTATAAATAAATATACAATGAAAAAATCCTTAATAGCCTCTTCTTCTTCTTCTTCTTCCTCCTCCCCAGTTTCGCAGCATCCTCTTCAATAAACCACCAACTCCTCTGAAAACCCTAATCTGGAGAATCGCCGCCTTTCTCCAGATAATTATCTATTTCTATTAGCTTTCTTCCTTTTGATTTCCAGGTTCGAATCACCTCCGCATTTTAAACGCTCTTTCTTATATCTCTTTCTCCATTTCTGTGTGTTTGCGTTTTGAATCTTCATCTTCTTTGCGATTGATTGCTCTGTTCGAATTCGATTTTTGTTTGCAGATTCTGATGAAACCGGATCGGATCTTTCTCTAGATCCGTTCTAGGTTTTTTTTTTTCATTTTTCCATTTCGATTTCTGTCTTTTATTCAATTCTCTCTTGCATCCGGATGCTCTTGAAGCGGAGCCATCATCATCATAATAAATCGGCAGAGAAATGTCGCAGGTTCCGAATCCAAAAGAAGAAGACGATGATAATACGATCGAAATCCGCGAGGTCTGGCACCATAACCTCGAAGCAGAGATGGCTCGGATTGAACAATACATCGACGATTTCCCTTACGTCGCCATGGACACTGAGTTCCCAGGTATCGTTTGCAAGACCGTGACGACGAATCCAAACCCGAACCCGAACCCTAAACACTACGAGTACAACTACGAGACGTTGAAGACGAACGTGAACATGCTCAAGCTGATTCAGCTCGGTCTCACGTTATCGGATGAACGAGGGAACTTGCCAACCTGTGGAACCAACAACAAACAATGCATCTGGCAATTCAATTTCAGAGAGTTCAATCTCAAGTCCGACATGTTCGCAATGGACTCAATCAACCTCTTACGTGGATCCAACATCGATTTCGAGAAGAACAACGAGTGCGGGGTCGATTCGAAACGATTCGCTGAGCTTCTTATGGGTTCGGGTGTAGTGCTTAACGATAAGATACAGTGGGTGACGTTTCACTGCGGATACGATTTTGGATATTTGCTTAAACTCTTGTCAGGGAAAGATTTGCCAGAGGAGAAATCGGACTTTTTCGATCAGGTTACGAGTTATTTCCCTGTAGTGTACGATATCAAATACTTGATGGGATTCTGTGCACCGCTTTACGGAGGGCTGGAGAGAGTAGCGGATATACTTGGTGTGAAACGGGTTGGGATTTCTCACCAGGCTGGTTCGGATAGCTTGTTAACGTTGCGTGCTTTTAACAAGATGAAAGAGAGGTTCTTCACTGGTTCCTTGGATAGATATTCTGGTTTTTTGTATGGATTAGATAATCCTCAGCTCCTCGCCGGATCCAAAAAATAAAAAAAATATATAAAAGAAAAAATTAAAACTGTTTGGTGTCTCTTTTTTTGTTTTTTTTTTTTTTGCTTTGGTTAGGCTGCTTTAGGCTTTATTGAGCATTACAATTAGGTGTTAATTAAAGCATGATGATGCACAAGAATTTTAAGTCGAGAGCCGTTTAAAATTTATCCGTAAGCTTATTTGTTGAAGTAAAATCATGTATTTACGGTTTGGTTAAGAGAGTTTGATTAATATGGCGAAATGATTCCGTAGTTTTCTTATCAATCAGACCTTTTTTTTGTGTAATTTCGTTTTAGATGCCGCGCAACTGATGACACATATAACCAAAAGAAATAAATCAGGGGGGCGNAGATCTGCTTGTGTGGGTCTTCTCAAGTACTCATCTCCAAATAAATTTACGACTGAATCTGTAAACTTTTCCAAGCATATTAGTGCCACGTTCNTCTTAGATAAAATTTTCTCTTTTATTGGTAGGTTCTTATGTTGGGTCTCTTATTTTTGAAAATATTGTTTTTTAAAATTTTAAAATTTTAAATAGAATAGTAGTGGTATAAATGTGTAAACATTTAAGAATTTATAAAATAAAAGAAATATTCCATTTTTATTAATTTTCAAACATACAAAACATAATAAAACATTAATACATATTACAACAGAAGTGCAATTTATAAATGGAGAGAATGATTAATTTTAATACTAATTAGCTCTAAATTTTGTCCAAATATTCTCAACCAAATCATTTTGCAAGCACTTATTTTTTTCCTTATCACGAACATCCTTTCGATTCTTGAGCATAGTAGCGACACATGAAGGCCTGGGTGTTGGAAGTGTGTAGTCAACTTCTGAAGCCCTACTTGACTCCATTTGTGTGAATTCAGTTTGATCAAACAGAGAGTACCCATCTCGTTCGTCCTCTACTATCATATTGTGCAGTATGATACACGCTCTCATTATTTTCCCAATCTTTACTATATCCCAAATAAGTGCCGGGTTTTTGACTATGGCAAATCGAGCCTGCAAAACTCCAAAAGCACGCTCTACATCTTTACGCACAGCTTCTTGTTGTCTTGCAAATAAAGCGTCTTTTGGAGTTTGTGGCAGTGGAATAGATTGGATAAAAGTAGACCATTTTGGATAAATACCATCTGTCAGATAGTAAGCCAATTTATACTCATGTCCGTTGACACTGTATTTAACTTTAGGAGCTCGACCATGCAAAATATCATCAAAGACTGGAGATCGGTCAAGAATATTGATATCGTTTAATGTACCTGGTAGTCCAAAGAAAGCATGCCAGATCCAGAGATCATACGAAGCCACCGCCTCTAAAACGATTGTGGGCTTTCCAGATCCGCGGGTGTATTGACCTTTCCATGCGGTGGGACAATTCTTCCACTCCCAATGCATACAATCGATGCTTCCTATCATGCCGGGAAATCCGCGATACTCGCCAATGTCGAGTAGTCTTTGAAGATCTGCTGGTGTGGGTCTTCTCAAGTACTCATCTCCAAATAAATTTACGACTGAATCTGTAAACTTTTCCAAGCATATTAGTGCCACGTTCGGAGAAAGGCGGAGGTATTCGTCAAACGCATCAGCTGCACAACCATATGCCATCATACGAATTGCTGCTGTACACTTTTGCAATGTAGACAGACCCAACCTTCCGGTAGCATCTCTTCTTTGTTGAAAATAGGGAACTTCATTTGCGAGCTTATCCACAATACGCATGAATAATGGCTTGTTCATTCTAAAACGGCGACGGAAAATGTTGGGAGGGTAAGTAGGAGCATCACTGAAATAATCATTCCACAAGTGGTCATGACCGACTTCTCTATTTCTTTCAATGTGAATTCGCTTTTTTCTTGGTTTAGGTGGTGGTTGACTTTGGATTGGTGGAGTAAGAAGATTTTCCCATACATGATTGGTGATTTGATTGCATGTTTGATTAAAACATTCATCAAGTATGTCATCAACATCATCATTATGGGAAGAAGAATGGGAAAAAGAAGCCATTGTTAAAAAAGAGGGAACTAAAGAGAAAGAGCTTTTTGGTTGGTATTGAAATTTGAGAAGTGTTCAGAATGAGGTAGCTAGAGTGTTTAGAAATGTTGATAGTGTTGATCATTATATAGAAAAAAGGATGTAGCTTGAGTTCTTGAAATATGTGGTACACAACCATTACAAATAACTTGTGGTAGAAGTAAATAATGACAAAAGAGCTAGTAAAAACTTGTGGTAGAACCACAAAAATACAAAAGAGCTAGTAAAAACTTGTGGTAGAAACACAAAAATACAAAAGAGCTAGTAAAAACTTGTGGCCCATTCACAAAAATACAAAAGAGGTTGTAAGAATGAGAGTTGTCACGGACTGATGAGAACATGTGGTCGAACACACCATGTCACTTTATCTCGAACACACCATCTCGAACACACCATCTCGAACACACCATCTCGAACACACCATCTCAAACACACCATCTCAAACACACCATCTCGAACACACCATCTCAAACACACCATCTCAAACACACCATCATTATGGGACACCATCTCGAACACACCATGTCAAAACAGAACACACAGTGAAGTAAGTCAATCAAATAAAATTAATGAACTTGTTATATAAACTCACACCTACGAGCTTGAGCAAATCGTTAAACACAAACACAATTACAAGGAACCAATAAAAAACACATACTTAAACATATTAATTAGCTTGTCCGATTGCAAAAAACACTAGAAACCATTCGATTACACAGCTTTAAACAGACTTAAACAGAATTACACATACTTAAACCGAATACTTAAAACACTAAAAACACAAACAGTTGAAAAACTACATTAGCTTCTCCTTGAATTAAGACATCATCTCTTGAATTAGCTTCTCCTTAAGAGCTTTTTCAGATTCAGTTAGTGAATCTTTTTTAGCAATCAGATTTTCAAGCATCACATGCTTGATATGCTCCTTCTTCAATGCAAACTCCTTCTCTTTCAATGCAAAGTCCTTCTCCTTCATCTCATACATCCTCGACACACGCTCCAACTGACACTCCAAGTAAGGTTTACCATCTTCCTCCACATCCGGTTCGACCTTAGAGCTTTTTTTTTACTTCCCCTTCGCAGCCTTAACACCAGGAGGCCGGGGCATTGGTTCATCAACATCAATCGCATCCTTAACACTCGCTCTTCCCCTTTTCACCCCATTACCTTTAATAGATGTGGAAGCACACCATTTTTGATCGTATCTTAAGACAAGCCAAGCATGCTCCAATGAAAACCTATGTCCATGATCATTGAAGTATATCTCATGTGCTAACTTCATCACATCATCTTCATTCTGTCCACTAGACTTCTCCCTACTCGCAGCCTCATAACAACCAGCAAACTTGCACACCAAGTCGTTTATCCTCCCCCACCTCTGCTTACAGTTACTCGCCTCTCTCTTTGGGCGACCAACAACATTCGGACATTGAGCAAAGTATTTCGCAATCCTCCCCCAAAAGGATGCAAATCTTTGCTGGTTGGAAGTAATCGGATCCTTGCTAGTATTGAGCCAAGCGCTGACTAACATGGTATCATCTATTGGTAACCATGCTTGCCTTGACTTGCGGTTTTCTTGTGGGGATGCAGGTGAAGATGGAGCTTCAGAACATGGACTTAGAGAAGGAAAGTAATCGAGGTTTTGGGTATCAAGTTGACTTTGTAACAAATTCAAATAGCTAGAAGTGGGACGATAAGGATTCATGTAATCGTTTGGATCCATATTGCTAAATGGAGAAGGACATGTGTTTGTTAAATGAGAAATAATAGATTGCTAAAGGGAGAAGGAAATGTGCTTGTTAAATGAGAAACAAGAGATTGCTAAAGGGAGAAGGAAATGTGCTTGTTAAATGAGAAACAAGAGATTGCTAATGGGAGAAGGACTTGTGTTTGTTAAATGAGAAACAAGAGATTGCTAATGGGAGAAGGACTTGTGTTTGTTAAATGAGAAACAAGAGATTGCTAATGGGAGAAGGACTTGTGTTTGTTAAATGAGAAACAAGAGATTGCTAATGGGAGAAGGACTTGTGTTTGTTAAATGAGAAACAAGAGATTGCTAATGGGAGAAGGACTTGTGTTTGTTAAATGAGAAACAAGAGATTGCTAATGGGAGAAGGACTTGTGTTTGTTAAATGAGAAACAAGAGATTGCTAATGGGAGAAGGACTTGTGTTTGTTAAATGAGAAACAAGAGATTGCTAATGGGAGAAGGACTTGTGTTTGTTAAATGAGAAACAAGAGACTCGTCAAGCAAGAAGGGTTTGTATTTGGAACCATAATGCTAAAGGGAGAAAGAGATGTGTTTATCGATAAACAAGAGAGATTGCTAAAGCAAGAATGATTTGTGTTTTGTTTGTGTTTGAATTTATAAGGTTTAGTTAATATTTATGTTGGTTTAAATTTTGAAATTATTTACTTCCACACTAGCAACAACCACACATTTAAAATCTTCACAACCAACTAACACATCAATGGCTGACTAGACTAATACCAACAATAGCAATTACTAAACCTATTTATCACAACCAACAAACAAAAGCTATAACATCAAAGACTACACTAACCTACACTAGCAAGTACTAAATCTATTTATCACAACCACCAAACAAAAGCTGGAACTAACACCAAATAAATGCAAACAAGTTGAGGATCATGATTACCTTCCTTCATGGTCGAAGAGATCCATGTTTTTCCATACTCTATATCATCAATGCATCAATCCTTCACACGCCATTTAACCTCAAAACAGAAGACAGAACCGGTTAATGAAGCCCAAATAACAACATTTACTAAATCATCATTAGCTACCACAAATAACAACATCAAAAACAACTAATAACAACACAAAAACAATCATGTGTCAAGAACCGAAACAATTACATATCCAAGTCCACACATTATCTAAACATTGTAAAATGGATCATCATTAGCTTAATAGCTTTAATCAGAAACTTTAACCACACACACAAATAACAACACCAAAATCAACATATTGCGATACATTCAAGGCCAAATCTTTTCAAATTCATCATAATCGGAGTTAAAAAGTACTCATCTCCAAAGTAAGGATCAAAACGGAACACATGAACACCAAGAATCCTAATTTTCTAAGAAACATCAAAAACCCTAATTTTCGATCAAAAAATAAAAAACCCTAATCATCAAACCCTAATCGAGATTGATTCAATTAGTAATTAAATTGATAAACTTACCCTCTGCTTTNCTAACCTACACTAGCAAGTACTAAATCTATTTATCACAACCACCAAACAAAAGCTGGAACTAACACCAAATAAATGCAAACAAGTTGAGGATCATGATTACCTTCCTTCATGGTCGAAGAGATCCATGTTTTTCCATACTCTATATCATCAATGCATCAATCCTTCACACGCCATTTAACCTCAAAACAGAAGACAGAACCGGTTAATGAAGCCCAAATAACAACATTTACTAAATCATCATTAGCTACCACAAATAACAACATCAAAAACAACTAATAACAACACAAAAACAATCATGTGTCAAGAACCGAAACAATTACATATCCAAGTCCACACATTATCTAAACATTGTAAAATGGATCATCATTAGCTTAATAGCTTTAATCAGAAACTTTAACCACACACACAAATAACAACACCAAAATCAACATATTGCGATACATTCAAGGCCAAATCTTTTCAAATTCATCATAATCGGAGTTAAAAAGTACTCATCTCCAAAGTAAGGATCAAAACGGAACACATGAACACCAAGAATCCTAATTTTCTAAGAAACATCAAAAACCCTAATTTTCGATCAAAAAATAAAAAACCCTAATCATCAAACCCTAATCGAGATTGATTCAATTAGTAATTAAATTGATAAACTTACCCTCTGCTTTCAATTGATTGAATCTCTTCCGATTGAGTGGACTCCCAATTCACGAAACCCTAATTCCCAAATCGCCTCTCCTACATGCAATCACAGCCGATTCACCATTCAATCAAAATACCGCCATGGGAAACGGCAATCTCCTCTTCGTCCGGCAGCAATCTCCTCTTCTCCGGCCGCAATCTCCTCTTCCTCCACACCCAGACGATTCCACAAAAACTTCTTCGTTTTCTCTCAATCGCGAGAGAAAGAAAGAGAGAGAGAGAGAAAGAAAAGGAAAGAAATAGAAAGGAAAAAAAAATTATACATTTTATATTTTTCGATCACCTAATAGCATACAGACACGTATGCGTCTCTTATAACACATTTGGGGATACTATATAACAACTCCCCTTAAGTTTTTTGTTTTCTTTTCTTTTATTTTTTGATCGAAAATACTAAGAATCACGGGTTGAACCCTCCGATAAACAAGGTCTTACACAAGTTGTTTTTTTTTAATCTACAACGAAAGAAGAAGAAAAACGAAACACTTGCTTTTTAATGATTCCACTAATCCACGTTGCTGTCAATCCCTAAACTCGTGTAAGACAGTTTCATATAGTGGGAGAGAGAAGGTAGATAAACAATAATTTTAAAACGACGTCGTTAACCAAGCCAACTGATAGGCCCGGTCCAAGCCCAACATACGGTCCGCGACGATCCGTTAAAGGGTCATTTTGTGGTGAAATTAGGGTTTTAGTAAAGTGAGCATATAAATTGTTACAAATTCATTTCACATCCTTTCCGCTGCTGCCGTCTTCGTCTCCTGAGGTCAGTGTTTCAGCTCCTCTATCGCTCTAACTTACGATCTTACCTTTTTGTAATCTTCGCTATGTATTTTTTGAGCTTTGTTCTTCCCCCGTCGATTTTGAGCTTTGTTCTTCCCCCGTCGATTTTGCTCCGTTTGTTGATTCCGATTTTGTTTGATCTTTTGTATTGGCAGATAACAAGAGAACTTCTGTTTTTTTCCGGTCGTTAAACAACAATCAAAGAGAAAACATGTCAGGGTAAGCTTAGTTACACTGTCTTCTTTCCTTTATTCTTAAATCTCCGTTGTCAATGTTCAAAATAGCTGATTCATTAACATTTCCTATACTTGGTTTTATCTATTTCTGTTAATTTTGTTTATTGCATTGTTGATGTTGATGAATGTTCCTGTCGATTGCTAATACTTTTATGATTCTCTTTTGCTGCGGATTAATCTTTTTGTTACTCAAAAATCTGATTTATGATCAACCTATGACTTGGTCTTATGCTCTAATCAAAGTTTTTCTAGTCTTGTACTGTGATTTAATACGATGTTTTGTATGCTTTAGAGAAGTATCAATGCTTATTGTTTGTTATCTGTTTTTTTTTATCTCAATATGTGTTGTTGCTCTGTCTAAATTTTGATTCTTTGCTTATATCAGTGATGAGGCTGCCCCAGCTGTTGTTCCTCCGGTTGCTGAGCCAGCGGCAATCCCAGAGGACATGGACGTAAACACTGCATTGGAGTTGACTCTAAGGAAAGCTCGTGCTCACGGTGGTGTTGTTCGTGGTCTTCATGAGTGTGCTAAGCTTATTGAGAAGCGTGTGGCTCAGCTTTGTGTCTTGGCTGAGGACTGCAACCAGCCTGATTACGTTAAGCTTGTGAAAGCTCTCTGTGCTGATCACAACATCAATTTGCTTACCGTTCCAAGTGCCAAGACCCTCGGCGAATGGGCTGGTGTAAGTTTATTATTTATTACCTACTCTTCCTCTATAAACCTTTCTTACTAAAGCTCGGGTTTGTTCCAAATGAATGTTTGGTTTTTCAACAACGAGATGAATCTTTTTGATGTTGTTGTTTTTGCAGCTCTGCAAGATTGATTCTGAGGGAAATGCCAGGAAGGTTGTTGGATGCTCATGTCTTGTTGTCAAGGTAAATTAATGTCTTTATGCCTCACCTCCTGTATCCTGGATCATTTCATTAATAGGATTTGTTCATTATCGTCCCTAGTCTTCAACTAAATGCGTTTATGTGAATTTCTTGTCAGGACTACGGCGAGGAGACCACTGCTCTCAATATCGTCAAGAAGCATATTGAATCTCAATAAATTTCATGAAGCTTCTCTAAAACTCGAATTTCCAGATGCTTTTTCATCCCAAATGCTGTTTTCTCTTGGTTTTGATATTTAATATTTTAGCGGACAGCTGTTGAGATTTTGTTTGGAACATGGTCAAGTTTTGTTGTTATCCTAGGCTCTGCTCTTCCAAAGGCCAAATTTGCTTTAGATTTTACTTTTGGCTCACATTATCATAAAATTAAGTGTTTTAAAAAAATTGCAGATATAATATAATATAACCTATAGCCTGATATGTACTGAGAAGTGAAATAGGATAATTTTTTTAAAAAAGTTGCTTCACTGATTGTAGACTTGTAGTCTAACCTTGGTCGGTTTTTAAATTGACAATTGAGATTAGTTTGTTTTTCAATCTATACAAAGGGATGAGTGTTAAAGCCTTTAAAGCATTCAAAATATATTTTTTTTAACAATTAACAGGATATTATTTCAGTCCATTCAAGATAAATTATTTAGTTCATTCATCCTATTGTAGTCTACTTGCATATTTTGTTTGTTCTATATCGCCGTCAATACAAAGAACCTTGGTTTTTAGTAGTTACGATTTACACGAAAACAAACACTTGGAAGTTTTCAATTTTTTTGAAGTGAAAAGCTCCGGAAGAAGGGCGGGAAGAGACGAATCCAAGCTTGGCACCACCACCGATTAATCAATTTCTGGTAATCTGGTATTAGAGAACCAATTAACTAGTCTAGTAGTATATATATATATATATATATAAAATCAAAACACGTTTCATATTTTGTCTCTCACATAAATACATAATTGATTTTATTTTATTGTCAACACTCAACACTGACATAATCGAGTTTTTTTGTTTGCTTATGACTTGTTAAATTTTCTCATGACATAATGTTAAAGGTTACTAAACCAACAAAATAATGTTATGAACATCCAACAACAGCAGTCACAGCAGCAGCCACAGCAGCAGCAGAAGCAGCAGCCACCGGCCCAGCAACAGTTGATGTCTCAACAAAACAACCTTCAGGCAACCACTGGGCTCTCAAGGAAATGTTGCAGGATTGCAGCAACCACAACAACAGATGCTCAATTCCCAGGTTGGCAACTCAAGTTTGCAGAATAACCAGCACGCGGTACATATGTTATCACAATCAACGGGTGGGATGCAACGAACACATCAGGCTGGCCATGGCTTGTTTTCTTCTCAGGGCCAACAGTCACAAAATCAGCCATCCCAACAGCAGATGATGCCCCAGCTTCAGTCGCATCATCAGCAGCTAGGGTTGCAACAACAACCTAATCTGCTACAACAGGATGTGCAACAAAGGCTACAAGCTTCAGGCCAAGTCACAGGTTCTCTGCTTCCACCTCAAAATGTTGTGGACCAACAGAGACAACTATATCAAACCCAAAGAACCCTCCCGGAGATGCCATCATGTATGCTTTTGCATCCTTTTAAATACTTTAGGTTCTAATAGTTTACATAATCTCTCA
>NC_025698.1:7563249-7563915 GCF_000633955.1 Camelina sativa
CATCAGGCTGGCCATGGCTTGTTTTCTTCTCAGGGCCAACAGTCACAAAATCAGCCATCCCAACAGCAGATGATGCCCCAGCTTCAGTCGCATCATCAGCAGCTAGGGTTGCAACAACAACCTAATCTGCTACAACAGGATGTGCAACAAAGGCTACAAGCTTCAGGCCAAGTCACAGGTTCTCTGCTTCCACCTCAAAATGTTGTGGACCAACAGAGACAACTATATCAAACCCAAAGAACCCTCCCGGAGATGCCATCATGTATGCTTTTGCATCCTTTTAAATACTTTAGGTTCTAATAGTTTACATAATCTCTCAGCAGAATCTGATGTTGAACAAACCCCATTTTTATAATTCTTAGCATCGCTGGATTCGACAGCACAGACGGAAAGTGCAAATGGGGTTGATTGGCAAGAGGACGTTTATCAGAAGGTTGTTCTCTCTGTTTTAAGTGTGTTATATCTTTACCAGTTCTGACTACACGGATTAAATCTTCAAGATAAATGCAATAAGGCAGGCGATTTAACATAGATATCACCAGGATGACTAATCGTATGACTACTTGTCTTTGCAGATCAAATCCTTGAAAGAGATGTACTTACCAGATCTGAATGAAATCTACCAGAGAGTTGCATCCAAGTTGCAGCAAGTAAGTTACAATTTCT
>NC_025698.1:7569783-7571486 GCF_000633955.1 Camelina sativa
ACCCCATTTTTATAATTCTTAGCATCGCTGGATTCGACAGCACAGACGGAAAGTGCAAATGGGGTTGATTGGCAAGAGGACGTTTATCAGAAGGTTGTTCTCTCTGTTTTAAGTGTGTTATATCTTTACCAGTTCTGACTACACGGATTAAATCTTCAAGATAAATGCAATAAGGCAGGCGATTTAACATAGATATCACCAGGATGACTAATCGTATGACTACTTGTCTTTGCAGATCAAATCCTTGAAAGAGATGTACTTACCAGATCTGAATGAAATCTACCAGAGAGTTGCATCCAAGTTGCAGCAAGTAAGTTACAATTTCTTTTTTACTTCGAATATAGTTTGCAAGTGTATCTCCTCGGGAACAGTAGTAAGCATTCTGAGGAGTTTTACAAATTCAAGCAAGATCAGTTCGTTATTGCAGAATATATTTGGAGTATCGTTACCCATTTACCAAACAAAAAAGAGGCCGTTGAGACTCGTATTCTTAACATACTGTGTATTAGAAAATTTACCTGCTGATATTGATGTTCCTTCCCAAACCTATAGAGGTTGTAGCTTACATCTATGAGTTATTTTCGTTATTACAGTAGAAAGTCATACAACTTTGGATTCTTGAGACTCTTATTCTAAAAGATTGTTATATAGAAAGTTAACTCTCCAATATCTACATAGATTGTGGTCTGTGTCTTAATTTATTGATTTAGTTCAGTTTTCTCTGGAGCAGGATTCTATTCANAAATCTACCAGAGAGTTGCATCCAAGTTGCAGCAAGTAAGTTACAATTTCTTTTTTACTTCGAATATAGTTTGCAAGTGTATCTCCTCGGGAACAGTAGTAAGCATTCTGAGGAGTTTTACAAATTCAAGCAAGATCAGTTCGTTATTGCAGAATATATTTGGAGTATCGTTACCCATTTACCAAACAAAAAAGAGGCCGTTGAGACTCGTATTCTTAACATACTGTGTATTAGAAAATTTACCTGCTGATATTGATGTTCCTTCCCAAACCTATAGAGGTTGTAGCTTACATCTATGAGTTATTTTCGTTATTACAGTAGAAAGTCATACAACTTTGGATTCTTGAGACTCTTATTCTAAAAGATTGTTATATAGAAAGTTAACTCTCCAATATCTACATAGATTGTGGTCTGTGTCTTAATTTATTGATTTAGTTCAGTTTTCTCTGGAGCAGGATTCTATTCAACAGCAACAAAGATCAGATCAGTTTGAGAAATTGAAACAGTTCAAGACAATGTTGGAGCGCATGATACAATTTCTATCTGTTCCAAAGAGCAATATCATGCCCGCATTGAAGGATAAGGTGCCTTATTATGAGAAGCAGATTATAGGTTTCTTAAATATGCACAAACCGAGGAAGCCAGTACAGCAAGGGCAGCTTCCGCAATCTCAGATGCAGCCAATGCAGCAACCGCAACCTCAGACAGTTCAAGATCAATCTCATGATAATCAAACAAATCCGCAGATGCAAGCAATGAGCATGCAGGGAGCTGGGGCAAGGGCACAACAGAGTAGTTTGCCAAATATGCAGAATAATGTTCTGTCATCTCGTCCTGGAGTTTCAGCACAGCAGAACATTCCTAGTTCCATACCGGCTTCTAGTTTAGAATCTGGCCAAGGTAATGCATTGAATAATGGCCAGCAGGTTGCCATGGGATCCATGCAACAAAATACTTCTCA
>NC_025698.1:7572550-7574159 GCF_000633955.1 Camelina sativa
GCCTCGGGTCAAAGTGGGTTAAGTACACTGCAGTCTAATATTAATCAACCCCAGTTAAGTTCCAGTATGCTTCAGCATCAGCACATGAAGCAACAGCAAGACCAACAAATGACGCAGCAAATCAAGCAGCAATTTCAACAGCGCCAAATGCAACAGCAACAGCAACAGTTGCAAGCGAGACAGCAACAGCAACAGTTGCAGGCAAGACAACAAGCGGCACAATTACAACAGATGAATGATATGAATGATTTGACATCGAGGCAAGGGATGAATGTCAGTCGTGGGATGTTTCAGCAACATTCTCTGCAGGGACAGCGTGCCACTTATCCTCTTCAACAGTTAAGCTTCTGCCGATCCGATCTGTTGGCCTGGCCCTGAGGCCATGTTTCTCAATGATGATAGAAAAGAGTGTGTAGTAGTTAAGCGGTTTCTTCCCAGCCCAGACTGGTGCAATGCAGAGAGCATGAAGAAGCTCCCATATTTTGAAGATGATGTGACATGGTTAACCATAGGATGTGCTTCTGGTGGTGAGATAGAGATAGAAAGCCATACGCAACGACTTGAGGGATGCTTAGTTGAGTACTTAACACAGACGAGAAATCTAATGGGAGTATCATCAGCCACTAAAGAAGGAGGAGTGATGCTAGAAAGAAACAGTAGACTCGAGAACTCCATAACTCCAACTACTACCATATCATCCCAAGATGGATCAGTATCTTCCAGAGGATCTTCAACTGGCGGATAATGGGGATTGCTCGATCCATCATCTTCTGAAGTCTCATCTTACCGTGACAGCCTCAAGGTATGCTGAGAAATTCTTGTCCGGAACTGCATTATATATCCGAACCTTCCATTGCTTCATGAAATGATCCAAATCAGCTGCAGTCCCCTCAAGTAGCCTACTCCTCCGTGTAATCATAACCAAACCCAGAGAGTTGTTGAATCGGTTCATATAGATATAGAAGAGTCAATGTTGGAGAAGAGCATAGAGGCTTGTAGAAGGATCGATATGACGATAACAGAGGATGATGAGCTACGTGATGAAAGTAGTAAAGGAATAGAGGCAGCTACGGAGAAGAAGAAGAAGAAGAAGAAGATGAAGGAGAGAGATAGTGAGAGATTAGATGAATGGTTGGAAAAATGTGACTCGGTATAGCTGAGAAGCTCTGCATCTACCGCATAGTAACACACAAAAGGTGCCAAATAGGAACGCTAAAAGTTTCTGTATCTGTACAATGATAATTAATCGTGTGATATCATATGTCCTATTCTCATGTTCCAACCAAACATTGTTATGATATGAACATGATTAGATTATCTTCTGTCGTGTTTCAGAGATTCCAACGAGAAGAGAACAAACGTCATAGTTTTGATAGAGTAGCTAACATGCAGGAAAATGATAAATGACAAATTTAGACACAACAACGTCTCGTTACATAGAAATCGTCAAGAAACACACACAAACAAAATGTTAAAAAGTATTTTGTTTTTTTTCAACCAAGCTGTTTGACACGATAGAACACAAAATACAAAGATCATATATAGAGTTGAGGTGGATTGGAAACCATACGATAAGCTAGACGAACCATTGTAACAGAGTGCACCACCG
>NC_025698.1:7574259-7574706 GCF_000633955.1 Camelina sativa
CTTCTTCTTCATACAAGTGGCGCAAAACAGGGCCCCATTGTTCAGATGAACTCCGGAAGTCCAACAACTGCACCAGAGGTTTCCGGTTGTCGACTCTACCTGGATTGCCTGTTTCAAGTATAACAGGCTCTTCATCATTTGTTTCCCAAGGCGCATTCTTTTTCTTTACCCTACGGTAGACACAGGTGATCTGATGATACAACAAGGCAGGAAGAGTAAGAATTAGAAAGTTGTTAGGTTTTTTTTTTTTTTGGACAGGAACGAGAAATCTTCTAACACCTAAGAACCCAATCAAATACATACAAATTACAATGGATCGCCAAAAATAATAATAAATACCTTAGATGTGCCTCCTCCCACTACTTCGGCTTCTTCTTCGAGACCTGGTACTAGTGGAGAATAATTAACATCACTGTGCCCTTGAGTAATGGCAGATTCGCTTTGGCA
>NC_025698.1:7580926-7598894 GCF_000633955.1 Camelina sativa
AAAAAAAAAAAAAAACAAATATTACAATGTCGCAGGGGGTTGTGTGTGTTAAACAAAAATAAAAATAAATAAATAAATAATAATATCAGGGGTTACCTACCTGACTATCGTCTCTTTGGCGAAGGTAATCCACATCTTCTTCCTCTGCTTCTTCTTCATACAAGTGGCGCAAAACAGGGCCCCATTGTTCAGATGAACTCCGGAAGTCCAACAACTGCACCAGAGGTTTCCGGTTGTCGACTCTACCTGGATTGCCTGTTTCAAGTATAACAGGCTCTTCATCATTTGTTTCCCAAGGCGCATTCTTTTTCTTTACCCTACGGTAGACACAGGTGATCTGATGATACAACAAGGCAGGAAGAGTAAGAATTAGAAAGTTGTTAGGTTTTTTTTTTTTTTTGGACAGGAACGAGAAATCTTCTAACACCTAATTAAGAACCCAATCAAATACATACAAATTACAATGGATCGCCAAAAATAATAATAAATACCTTAGATGTGCCTCCTCCCACTACTTCGGCTTCTTCTTCGAGACCTGGTACTAGTGGAGAATAATTAACATCACTGTGCCCTTGAGTAATGGCAGATTCGCTTTGGCAAATTGATGAAACTAGTGGAGAATAAATGTCCAAGCTGGTCCCTGTGGACTTCAAAGCTTCGATGATGCAAGGCTGAAGCTTACGGGCACAACTACTGAGAACCTTCTCCACAAGCGTGGAAGCCGCTGGTGAGACATCCTAAGGCAAGTCAATCAGACAAATTAAACCTCAAGTGTATATAAAATATGGGAGAATCTAACCTCAGCTGGGGAAAACTTACCCGGCTTTCCTTTTTGACAGAGNATCCTAAGGCAAGTCAATCAGACAAATTAAACCTCAAGTGTATTTAAAATATAGGAGAATCTAACCTCAGCTGGGGAAAACTTACCCGGCTTTCCTTTTTGACAGAGTTTTAAGAGAGTCTCGAGCAAATCCATGGGTATTTCATCACTTTCATCTATAACTGTGATCATAATCGTTTTCATTGAGAGAAGGACCAGTCGAGGATGATCCAGCCTAAACAGATGCACAAAAGAAAAAACATCAACATATGCCAAACGTGAATACCCCCTGAAGCCAGTTACATATGAAGTAACTAAGAGTTAATTGAGCTTTGTACACCTACCTTATGACTTTCAAGAACCGTCGAAACATATCTAGGACAAGATCATCGCACTCCTAAGTCCAGCATAACTAAGGAAGATCTGACCTTTGCAAAAGTCTCAAGAACAGCCTCAGCTTTCCTGTAACTGCGACTGGAAGCATCAGCTAGTTTATCAAATGCTTCTACTGTCATCTGAAAAACCTCCTGCAAGTCAAATTAGAAGCAAAGCCAATGGCCTCATGAGAGAATATTTGGAAAGAAGAGACCAGTTTTACTGGAATCAAAAGGTACACACAACTAGTGGATTAAAAGGTAAACCAACCTTCATTTGGACATCGGGATAAGGGGTCAGTGGAGCATTAATCCTCATAATTTCAGCCAAGCAAGAGGCAACAGAAACCCTAACATCAGAATCGGGGTTTCTTAAGAGATCAGCAGATACCAAAGCCGTCGTGGTTGAAAAAAGGGCTCTTTCTACAGAACTAGGAGCATCTTGCTCGACAGTGCCGAGCAGAGACTGGACATCCTACACACAGAGGCATCAAAAATCAGATGGTTGAACATAAATCGCAGAGAAAAAAATTCCCCTAGGGATTTGAAAGCAGCAATAGAACCCTAAAAAGGTTTCACCTTTACCCCCAAAATGTCTCAGTAAACGCTACAAAATAACTAATGAACATTGAACAGAACAGCAGAAATTGAATTTTCCTTATGTTTAAGAAACGAGAAACTCTAATCGTTTCCTATAATCTAAGCCCCCCCAAAAACAGAGAAATTTCAACCAAACTCATGAACGAAAGCAACAAAAGAAACCCATTTATCGAGGAAACGTTACAAAAACAAGAGAATCTCGAGAGAGAGGGGTTAGAAGGATTCGTACATCGAGAAGATTGAGAGTCGCATCAGTTGAGGAATGAGGCTTGACGAGATTGTCTGCAGCCTCGAGGAGTTTGGTCTCTTTGGCAAAAAAAGCCATTCTGGAAATTTCAAAACCCTAGAAAACAAAGAAACAATCCCTGAATGAAAGGGAAAAAGAAAGAAAGATTCCAAAGGTTTGGAGCACAAGGGAAAATAAAGAAACACAAGTTCAAGTTTACAAAACACAAGTTCTTTACGAATTTTTTATTATTATTATTTTGTTTAATTTACAATAAATAGAAACTGATTATTCTAAAGGCAAAATTATAATTTAAAATAAAAACTACAAGTAGCCAGATATAAAACTTACAATATTTAAAAACTGAAATATTAATCAGTTTTAATTGACAGGGAGGTATTAATCAACAGAGATATTAACAATTTGGTGAAGATGATATCTTCGCCTCATAATTGGTCGGCCTTCACAACATACCTAGACGATATCAAGATTGATAGGGAGGAGTTTTTTTTTTTTTTCTTTGGTTCAAATTTTTAGAAATGCTAATGTAAGAGCGGATTATTTAGCACGCCGAGCGCGTTCCTCTCCATTATTTTTTAAAGAAAAAAAAACCAGGTATTATTTATCTAAATAAAAAAAACAAATGAGGTATTTTTAATCTTTTTTCCCATAAGTTATATCAGCAATTTTTTAAACATTTTTTATTTTAGGGAGGATTACCATAGTAGGTCGTAAATCCTTGTTTTTTACTAGAAAGGGGTAAAGAGGTTTGATAAAAAATGGCACCCTTCAAAAAATGTGTTACGAACAAAATAATTACAAAACATGCCATCGTAATTACCTGCCACGTAGGAAAGAGGGCGTTAAAAGGGAGGTGTTTTTGGTAGGAAAAATTTCCGCCAATCCATAAGTCTACCATTGTAGTTACAGTAGAGTAAGATGAGGTTGGTAGAGTTAGTAAAAAAATTTATGGATTTTCTTAGAGTAATGCGGTAGATTAAAGTATAATGGTGGTAGAGATATAGTTATATGATAGAGTTAAAAAACAAGTAGAGTTATTTGATATAGATATAGATAGTTATGGTAGAGTTAGTAAAACCCTTAGAGTTATACAGTAGAGTAAGTCGGTGCCGTAGATTTAAATTGTTTGGTGGCAGAGTAAGTAAGAAAAAGATTATTAGAGTTATGGGTGAAATAGAGATAGTTGATAGACTAAATTGTAGTGATGGTAGAGTTAGTAGGTATAATTGAGTTATTTGGTAGACTAATAAACAGTGACAATAGAGTTAGTATTTCAGATAGAGTTATTAGTGAGAATAGAGTTTTTATATTATGTTATGATAGAGTTACTGCTTACTAAACTAGCATAAGATTCGTAGAGTTAGTGTTTCGTGTGGTGATAGAGTTATTGGATGGTATTACTGAAATATGTGAATTCTAACATATTTTTGTAGGTTAAAATGGAGTTCCTTAAAAAAGAAAAAGACAATTATGCCTTCAAATTAAAAGTGAAATCACAACAATCTTTGGTTGCCTTCCTTGATCGAACCCTTCTCGATCAATTCCAAAAACCTTCCCAAATTTGTTGAAAAAATGCTCGAGATCCCTTTGTTATGTGGGAAGTGCTTATTTTCTAGCAACCATTGGTTATTTAGAGTCGATGTAAGAAGAGGTTGTAGAGTTATAGGACTGAGCAGACGAAATTCTTATGAGGATTTAGTCTCAATGGTGTATGAGAATTTCGGGTTAGATAGAAGAGTTTGTGAGGTGAAGTTATCGTACAAATTAGCACAGAAGAGTGTGTTGTTATCCTTACCAGAGGACACCCCGCCGGTGTTTGTTTGTAATGGGCGACAGTTTCAAGGACTTATCCGACAAAGTCAGGCAGAAGGAGTGAGTCGGCTGTGTGTTGAAATCGTTGATTCAAGGGATGAAGAGATCTCTAAAAGTGGGGAATACGATCAAGTGGAGATGGATACTCGTCACGATAACTATGAAGTGAAGGCGTCTGTAGAAAAACGAGTGGCAGAAAACGAGGAAGTAGGGGAAGATGACGATGAAGACAACGAAATGAGGTTTGATTGTTTCGATGACCCAGATGGAGCAAGTTCTGGGGATGAAGAGTATAGTTTGCCTAAGGAAATAGGAGTTGAGCAAACAAAGGATGACGAAGAAGCAATTGTGGAAACAACTGGTGCAGACACAGGTTTTTCCTTTCCTAAAAGGAGTTGTAGTTTTCGCAGTCTGTTTGAGGAATTAGATATCAAAGATATTGATATAGCGGTTGGGGAAACATTTGAGTCAAGAAAAGATTTGTTGGTTAGATTGAAGATATTAACTGTGGTTGAAAAGTTTGACTTCTATGTGCATGAATCAAGGCCTAATTTGTATGTTGTAAAATGTTGGGTTCGTGGTTGTCAGTGGAGGGTGAGAGCTTCAACGATAGCTCATTCTCCAATATTCCATATTTGAATTTATCAACGGCAACACAGTTTGTCAGTAACCGAAAGGTCTGGACGTTCAAGGAAAGCAACCCCAGATATTTTGGCGGAGCTCTACAAAGAATTCGTTGGGGGTATTGGATCTGGTGTTGTGTCAAACCATGTTGCAGCTGGCCTTAATCGACGGTATGGTATAAAGGTAAATGTCTGAAACTTTACATAAACCAGAAAACGGCCTGCTATATTACACTCAGTTTGTTTTGAATCTTATAAAATATCAATATTTTGTTTTGTAGATGGGTTATTGGAAAGGCCATCATACTCTCAAGTGTGCTCGTGAATTAGTTAGGGGTAGTTATGAAAGTGGATATTCAGAACTACCTTCGTACTTATACATGATTAGAAGAGCAAATCCAGGAACTTTGACTAGGTTAGAAGTGGATGAGTTAGATAGATTCAAATCTGTTTTCATAGCATTTGGGGCAAGCATAGATGGATTTTCTTTCATGAGGAAAGTCATAGTTGTTGATGGTACATTTTTAAAGGGCAAATATCTAGGGATGTTACTAATGGCGACGACACAAGATGGAACCTACAACATATTTCCTCTAGCATTGGATGTGGTTGATATGGAAACAATGAGTCATGGGAATGGTTTTTTAGACAACTCAGCCGTGTTATTCAAGATGATGAAGGGCTTGCCATTATATCGGATAGACATAAGTCAATAAGCAAAGCAATAGGAAAAGTGTATCCTCTTCCTAGTCGTGGGATTTGTACTTACCATCTACACAAAAATATTGTAGTTAGATTTAAAGGCTCTGAGACTTTCGGTTTGGTGAAGAAGGCTGCAACTGCTTATAGGCTCCAAGAATTCAGTGAATTGTTTCAGCAAATTCAACAGGTGAGCCCATACCTACATGCGTATTTGGTGCGGGCTGATGTCAGTAAATGGAGTCGGGTACACTTTCCAGGTGATTGATATAACTTCACCACCACCAACATAGCGGAGTCTCTCAACAATGTCTTAAAAGCAGCTAGACAGTATCCAATAGTTAGACTGCTAGAGGATATACGAATGATGTTAACTAGATGGTTTGCTGCAAGACGGAAACAGGCTTCGCTTATGACAATTGTTCTAACAACTCAAGTTGAGGAGCTTCTCCAGGTAAAATTTTTTTTCGGTTTTTTGGCAATTTTATATGCTCATGTGTGGTAAACAGCTATGAACTAACCTTTGTCCGCTTTTTAGGCCCGAGTTGCTAGGGCAAGTTTGCTAGTTGTGCAAGAGATCGATCCAAACCAATACGATGTTAGAATTGGGGCATCCATGCATGTGGTAAACCTATCACAAAAGAAATGTTCTTGCCGTATGTTCGATGTTGATAAGCTCCCGTGTATACATGCATAACTGCCGCAGAGACCGCTAATGTTTCACGAATTTCTAAGTGCCATCCATACTTTCGAACAGAGTATCTACGACATGGTTATGCGAAATCAGTTATGCCGAAGGATGAAACCTGCCCATTACCAAAAAATGTCCTTGAGAAGAGCGTTAAAACACCACTGGTGAGGACTCAATCAGGAATACCAAAGCTGAGTAGAGCGAAAGGCCCATTCGAGATTGCCATGCAGAGGAAAAGGCCCAGAAAAGCCCATTGTTATGGAAACTGTGGGCATATCGGCCACAATCGGCAAACATGCAATATTTGACGATGGTTCTCACTTTTTTATTGGTTTTGTAAGACTTGATTGATGATAAACTATTAAACTCTGCCTGTAAAAGTCTATCACATCACCAAGTTGGGTGTGTGTTTAATGTAATATTTAACCCACATTAATCAGGCTTCCCAACCAGAAACTGTAAAATTTATTTACAGTGGGTAGAGATATTATTTATCACACCATTATATAAGCAATCGTTATATGTTGCATCAAGAACTAAACTTAACAACCCTAATACAAAGATGGCTCAGCATGTCTTACATTCCAACCCCTGTGGTCGCCGATATAATCCGCCGTGTAGGGAAGCAAGGGTTCCGCCACCTTGATCCTTTTATAGCTGCTGGTCCTGCGTACAAATAGCTTGTTTACTCTAACGAAGTCTTGTGCGAGGTAGATTTGGATGAATTTTTTTTCAGTGGCCATCTAGCTAATGTTTCTTCCTCGTATAGGCCCTTCTTGATGAAATGTCTCGAGTTGGGACATCCAACAGCAAAGTATGTCGAATCTCTTCGCATATTGACTCAAGTTGTCCCTAAACAAGAGGTGTTAGATATGCTTGGTGAAACCGCTACATAAAGCATTTATGGTCACTTCACATATGCTATGATGCTCATCTGCTGTGGAGCATTGGAAGACGGCATCCTTTTGACGAAAGCTTTCTTCAGGAAGGTGCCAGACATCCACGACGCTGTGATGATCGCTGACCAACTTGAGACACTAATTAGGGAAATGGGGCTTCTTAGATATCATATTTTTGACGGATACTACCATTTTGAAATCGCTCCACTATGTTGGTTGGAGCACCACAACGGACACAATATATGTGAACATTGTTTCGCATTCACCTCTCCTTCCAAGTTTTGGGAAATGTGTTGAAAGCCACTATGTTTCATATTAAGGTCTCGTTTTTGGATATATGTGGGATGTATAAGTGTAGGTACCTCATTTTGCTTTAACGGTCCTTATAATGTGTAATATGTGTAATATCAGTAATATGTGTAATATCAGTAATATGTATAATACGTGTAATAAGTGTAGTAGGTATGTGTGGGTATAATGAATGTGTTTTTAGTACGGTTCTAGAGTGTGTAATGTTGAAAGCTTTTATAAGTGTCCACAAAAATACCATAAACCTTAGAGATATTAACTAACCATCAAGCTTAAACCGCTAATGTTTACAACAATATTACATATACCAATGTAGACAAAATAAAACGCTCGTGTATGAGCTCCGTACAGAACAAAGTTGCATGTTCTATACGTTGCCACGAAGAACATGCAACTTTGTTTTCTTCACAAAAAATAATATAGGTATCATAGGATAAGTTCAAAAAATATTGGTTAGGTTAAGCGTTCAAAAGAAGGAGTTGCTGCTTATACAACATGACCTTGCTGTGATATAAACTCAACACCACCTGTCTCGGAACCACAAGGATTTGGGTCAGAAATTTGAATGAAGCAATCAGTGTCGGGAACCTCATAAAATATCCCAGCTGCAAGTTTTAATCGAATGGCAGGCATTGTAGCATCAGAAAGACCTTCATATGAAATGCCAATTATTTAACAGCATAAATACCACAATCCCTTTGCTGAAAGTTTTGAGGACACGTTTTACACCTGTAAAACATGAAAGCTCGCGTACTCATCTTCTTTTTCTTCTCTAGAGGGGCAACAGCATGCATCAACGCTGGAATCATACGGATATATGGCTTGCAAGACTTCATAACCTCATAATCAGAGTACAAACTGCAAATGCTGTCAAACACTTTAACTCTTCGACCCACTAAGTCCACTTCAATAGCTACCCAATAGTCATTATTGATGTTGTGTGCAAAGTAAAGAACATCAACATCATCAACCCACTTCTTATTCGTCATACCGTAGTTAGGGTGGACACCATTGTATACTCTAATGTAGAGATCAGTGAACAACCAATTCTTCTAAGTGTCAAACTTCTTGTAGTCTTGCACCCATTGATTGACAAACCATGGATCTAAGAAGGCAATTCTATCGGTTAAGAAAGGGGAGACGGCCTGCATTGATCTTTTCCTAAGCATATGCATCACCAGACACAAGTGCTAACAAGTGTAACAGAACACATTAGTATTTGGTTATTTCCATAATAGTTGATGTCATTAAATGGAAAATAATTGTATATGTACCGCATTCTTCAACCACCCGTATGTCGGATCTTTCGTAGGCCACAATTCCTCTGGGGTCATTATCCTTAAGTAAAAATTAGCTGATGAGTCGCGTATGTACGTCTCATTTTCTCTACCAAATACAAAATTAACATAACATAACATTAGACCTTCAATAATTACATATGCACTGATAAATGGAACATTATGTCAACAAGAAGACTTACAGCTGATGGTCTATGAACCCCATTAACTTGTCAACTTTCCCTGCAGACACTTTCTCAAAAGGATCATAACGCGCTGGTGAAAGAACCTTCCCCTTAAGAATGCGCTTAACCACTGAACTCTCAATGTAAGGGTCAAGTTGTGTTGAGGACAGGGTCAATTCAAAATTTAACACAACTTATCATTCTTACACAACAAATACAACTTATCTATAGCCAATTCAAAAAATTTCCTAGCCGCATTCTCAATAGGGTCTGAAAAACCTAAATCGGACGATAAAGGAGCCTTTTGCTGTGTCAAAGCGACGTCATCAGTTTTTTTTCGCTCACATTTAGTAACACCTTTACTCAACGATGTCCTTCCTTTGTATTTAGGTGATGTAAATTCCTTCCTTTTCTCCTCACGGCAAGCAACATCTGGTTGTTTTGTAATAGGTGTTGAGAGTTTATGCTCACCAAGTGATGCCCTTCTAATATTGCTAACATTCTTCAAAGCCAACCTGGACTTCTTTCCAGGATTTCTGAAGGCACATGAAATGGGGAAATCATCCTAGGATGTTTGCTTCATCTGTAATAGCCATGACTAAAACGATAGACATTAATAGCAACACAGGACATGGAAACATGATTTTAAAAACTGAAACATGATTTTAAATACTGAAATGTCTCGAGGTCAACAGTTTGGGAACACAAGTTATTCACTTAAAAGACATAAACGAAAAATTGGGAAAGAAGATACAGGGCAAAGAAAGAAAATAAAGCTCCAAATAAACTCAATGCCCACCAACTATGCAATATTCTGCACAGACAAACCAATTCTCTTTGTAAATAATTTGACAATGTAATTGTTTTTTAAAAGTTAGATCAAAGAAAGCATACCTCATCTTTCTCGACAGTACCACCAGCCTCTCATGTCTCTGATACTTCATCGTTGGCAACATGCCCTTCTTCTTCAACTAACTTCTCTTCCAAAGCAGCCTTATCGAGTAAGATGTCATTGCCTCTCTTCAACTCAACCACATCATTCTCAATGACTGGCACCTTTTTCTATCTCTTTAACTTGCTCACCAATACTTTTCAACTTCCCTTCCAAGTCTTCTTTCATTTCATCCATTTTCCAATCAAGCTTACCCAACAGCTTTAGAACGCTTTCTAGTGCCCCTTTCTCCCCACCATTCACATCACCATCATCGCCGTTCTCATCATTAAATTCTTTCAGCTTCACCGGACCTTTTGACCTCCTGTGCGTATAGGAGCTAGTTGTCGTCTTACACTTTTTCATAGGAGGTGGGTCCACATAATCATCTGCGCTAGCAGATGCCACCTGCCTCTTGGACACTTTCTTATCAAAGACACCCTCCTCTGCATCACCGGACCACTCTTTTTCATCTACACATCCGAGGAAAAGATCATGTAGCATATTATCCAATAGCTTATTTCCACCAACTCCTTCTATGAATACTGCATTTTCCCTTGGCCACATTGGATATATATTCTCTTCACGTCTGAAAACCAAATTCTTAACGTCCACCTACACGTTCAAACAAGCAGATAAAAATATGTGCATTAATAGGGTTTGGATAACATATCAAATTTCATATCAAAATATCAGTTAATCCTACATATTTAACATTACCTTTTTACTCAATTTCTTCTCTGCAGCTAATGTGGCCTCAACTGTAATCCTTGGCGGCCTCCACCCCATGAAAGAAGCGGTAAAACGTCTTCGACATCATTATCATCAATTTTTCTTTTCCTACCATACTTTTTCCCAAATTTAACCAAACTTTCCATACCCCAAACCATTAGGACATGTACACATCCATGTATAGCATATGTATCGTTATCAAATGACACAACTTTAATTGACTCAATCAACTCCTTAAATCCAACACGACCGCAAGGAAATCTCTCAAAAGCCTCAATATCCAGAACTCGTTTCGCATACTCCAATGGAATCCTCCTAGACCGGGATAGGAATCACCACCCATTGAAATCTCCGCCCCAATTCCAAACAACTGAGAAATCTCCGTCGGAATCCCCACCCATTGAAATCTCCGCCCGAGATCCAACCCACCGAGATCACCGTACGAATCCTCGGTGATATCGCCTCCGCAGTCGCTTCGCAAGTAGAGATAACAACCAACACAATTCAACACTCCTTAGGGTTTCACGATTACATAGGATTTCATGATTTCAATTTCTTATTTATTTTATGAATAAATCCATTTAAAAAAAATATAAATGGCATCCCCGCGATTAAACACATAACCAAATTGTTAAACGACTTTTACCAACTAATTAGTACTAGTTTTGTAAGTAAAAATAATGAACTAATAAACCACGATTTACGAACTAGTATAGTCATTGTTTCTTTATTTTATGATAAGTGAGCCAAAAATAAAAATCTAAAGCAAATTTGGCCTTCGGAAGAGCAGAGCCTATAGAATAACAAAACTTGACCATGTTCCAAACAAATCTCAACTTTGAGAATAATAGGAACTTGGAGTTCATACGCATACCTAAATTGAATACCGAATATCCCTTGGCTGTGACTTTCTATATTACTGTCAACGTTAAAGATGTTGATGCTGCTGATCATTCTCTCACTTTGCAAACTATGGTCAGACTTTGCAAACTATGGTCAGAAGACCTCTCATTCCCGAGTTTAAGCTCTTCATGGAACGCTGCCGAATCAAACCCACAACAGTGGAAAGAGATACTGAATTAAACTACTTCCATGGTTTTGTGCTAGATAAGTTTTACCGAGGACCTATGCCTGCTTTTTCGTCGGAACCACCAGCTTTTGGTGATGATGCTATGAGATTCTACGAGGTTCCGAAAACGGACATTGATAAAATTGATTGGCTTCTTCTGTATGCCGAGTTTTCACTTTATGCTGGATCTCATTCTTTTCTGCCAAAGGACATTGAGATGAAGAAGGTACTTGTGGAAACCCTAGAAACTCATGCTGACACGTCTCAGAAGCTCAAGTCTATGAATGCTATCTTCCACATCAGCTTCAGGGCCAACAGTTGCGACTACATAACTGTAGTAAGGAGAACTATTGATGGGGTTGAAGGACATATGTTCCTCGAAGTCGGTTGCCGCAAAAAAACCTGAGATTGCTTCTCTCGACAAGTTCCTTCAAGAGAGGATCAAAGTTGGTCGTAAAGCCCGGTGTTGCACTCTGTTACAATGGTTCGTCTAGCTTATCGTATGGTTTCCAATCCACCTCAACTCTATCTATGATCTTTGTATTTTGTGTTCTATCGTGTCAAAGCGAATCTGCCATTACTCAAGGGCACAATGATGTTAAGGCCAAAGAAAATGAGGTATTCTTTATGTTTTAAGCTCTTGGTTTGATTGATAGTTGTGTGATATAATCTTGAAATTTGCAACTGCCAACAGTGCGTATCAAGCTTCTCATATCTTTTTCAATTTTTCAGGCAGATGAAAAGATATTAGAAGAACAAGTAGTTTAAGTGATTCATTAGAGGTACTGTATTTGAAAGGCTTTTTTCATCAATATGCTAAAGCTCTGTTGTGCTCCAAATGAATGTTTGGTTTTTCGACAACGAATTGAATCTTTTTGATGTTGTTTTTGCAGCTCTGCAAGATTGATTCTGAGTGAAATGCCAGGAAGGTTGTTGGATGCTCATGTCTTGTTGTCAAGGTTAATAAAAGTCTTTTCACTTAAACTCGTGTATCCTGTTTGTACCGGGGATTACACAATTTAAACAAATAAGATTTAGTGGGAAAGAGCGAGCTAAGTTCTTTATTAATCGGGAAAAGCGTGAGATCATCACTTAAACAAATCGTATTAGAGCTTGTTAGTCCACAGACGAACTAGTAAGCTTAAAATGACGAACTGAAAACAAGACGAGTTATACGAAAGATAATAGCAGTTTTCGATGCAAAGTATTGCTCTGGGGGTATTGTCCGCGGGTCAGGATGATCATCCCAATAAATGCCCTCTCCTTTTATAGGAGACTGTTGACCTAGGAGAGTTTAGGGTTTCCTCCACGAATTCCCGAGATTGCCCTTCTGCGGGAATTAATGACTTGCTTCCAATCTCGCTGGGCCGAGAATGCAACTAATGAGTGTCGTTGGGCCGAGTGGCATATTGGGCGTAGCCCATATCCAACAATAGTCCCCCCCTTAGTCCGGAGAGTGGCAGTCTTTCTGCGATCGGCGGGCATACTTAAATCGTTCGTAATATGCCTGCTCGGCACAGATTGTCTCGGTTTGCCTTTAGGGAAGAAATTGCTGTAGTAGCTCTTTTTGTAAATGCCAGGCTCGTCTTTCGAGAGACGCCGTGAATATCCGACGGTCCTTCCTTTGAGCGCGGTATTCGATGGATTTCCGGAAACGGGGCGTGTCGCGGATCGAGGTGATGGATTATGGCAGTAAAATTTCCGTTTTATTTACTTATTTATGTCTTCCCATCTCCTCTTTTTTCTTCACTTCCTTCTCTCCATAAAAGGTAACTTTCTCTCTCTATGCTTTTATTTTTATGCTTTTACTTCTTTCTCTCTCTATTTTTCTCTCCTTTGCTTCGTCATATACCCTTGGAAACCTAGCATCCGCCGCCGAGCTTCCCATCGTGAGATCACCGATGGTCGGCTCAATACCGTCGGATTATTTGGATCAGCAGTGGTCGGCCGCCACCGTGGGTCGTTCAGCTCGGCCTTGTGAGATTGGCCGTTCCTCGTCGAAGCACGCATCCGTCGAGGGTGACTCCGCCAAATGGAGCTCGGCGCCGCCTCTCGACTCCGTCATACAAAGCTCGGCGCCGGCACTCGTTCCGCCGGCTGTGAGGTCGGCCGTGAAGATGATTTCGCTAAACGGAGCTTGACCGCCACCATGGATCGTTCAGCTCGGCCTTGTGAGGTCGGCCGTTTCTCGTCGGAGCACTCATCCGTCGAGGGTGACTCCGCCAAATGGAGCTCGGCGCCGCCTCTTGACTCCACCATACAAAGCTCGGCGCCGGCTCTTGATTCCGCCGGCTGCGAGGTCGGCCGCGAAGATGACTCCGCTAAACGGAGCTCGGCGCCTCCCCTACGAAGCTCGGCGCCACCTCTCGATTCCGCCGAGCGCGAGGTCGGCTGCGAAGATAATTCTGCCAAACGGAGCTCGGCGCCTCCCCTTAGTTCCGCAGTACGAAGCTCGGCGCCGTCTCTCGATTATGCCGGCTGCGAGGTCGGCAACCGTGAGGCGAGGTTGGGCAATGTCGACATAGATCCTCCCGATGGTGGAGATCTCCGAGGTCGGCTGGTCGAGGGTGAGCTCGACAGATCGCATGAGTGGGCGATGGGATCCGTCGGTCGCAAATCTAGTGAGGTCGGCGCGTTTTCGATTTGTTCCAATGACGAGGAAGGAGATCGGCCGGTTGGTTTTGAGCTCGGCGCGAGCAGTGGGGGTCTATCTGACGACCCGAGACTTGGTGGTCGGCAGAGAAGGTTCCGTTTGGGTAGAGCCGAGGTTGGCGTAGAGGCCCCCGTAGGTCGATTTGATGGTTTCAATAACGGTTGTTGTGCAAACGATGCTGACTATGATGACGGCGATCCCGATCTTATGATGCGAGGTCGCGAGGTCGGCGTGTCTCACAGGAAAGATGGCCGTCTTCCGACGAGCTGCCGATTGCCAATGCACGCGCGTGGTAAGACTCTTGCGGGAATCCGACGCGCTTTCTCCCAAGAATACAGGGTTTATAAAGATGTTTTCGATGACGGTTGTATCGACATTGGAGCAGAGTGTGGAGATCTCGACAGTCTGGCCAACGAGTACAGTTTCGCTGATATTCTCGATTTCAGCGGGGACAGCGACAGTGCTTCTGGTGGGAGTCCTATGGATGTTGTTCCGGCCGAGGCTACTGGTCCACGTTCGGTTGTTTTGGGTCTCAGTGCTGCGTCGATTGGTGCCGATCTTTCAATCGGTCCGGCCGATCACGGTCCTTCGTTGTGCACATCGGATAGCATTGCCGAGATGGCGCGGTGGTGTAAGATGCCCGAGGGATTGGTTTTCCGGGTTCCTGAGTCTCAAGAACGTCCTTGGACGCCTCCGACAGGTTTCATTGCGCTTTTTGAGCATTACTTTACTGAATGCGGTCTTTGGTTCCCATTGCCGGAGTTTTTGATACGCTATTGTTCGAGGCGTAGGATCGCCATTTCTCAGCTTTCTGTGGGAGGTATCCGTAATGCGGTCGGTTTGGCGATACTTGGTACCAACTGTGGTATAGAGGTTGATGTGCATTTTCTGGAAGAGGCCACCAAGTTCACAAAAGTTAGAGGTAGTCCGGGATACTTCTACACCAGTGCTAGATCGGGTCATCAGATAATCGTCGGGGCTGAGAAAAAGATTCGTCGTTGGCAACGTTATTTTTTCTTTGTCAAGCGGGACGAGATTTCGTTTGACGATCTCGATGTGTTTTGTGCAACTGAGTGGAATATGTTTCCCGGTAGCTTCATAGTTTCTCACTCGTACTTGTTTGATTGTCATTTGACTGGCTTCTGACCCTTTCCTTGTTTTTGTTGGTGTTTGCAGAGCCTGTCGTCCGTTTGCGCGCTCATCCTCCAGGTTTTTTCGATAATCTTAGACAGATCCGAACACTAGGGGCGCTTCATTGGCCTTCGATTACTCAGAAATCTCGTGAGTTTCCTCCTCGTTTTGTTGTATCGATTGTTGCTCTCCTTAATGGTTATTGGATTGTTATACTTCTGTTTTCCTTTTTAGGTCTACCGCGCTTAGGGATGGGAAAAGTTAACACTCGTCTTCCTCAATGTCTGTTGGGTCTTCTTTGCGTGCTACAGACACTGAAGTTGCTGACCCGTCGCCGGGTGGAGGTGCCGATCCGCGAGTTGCAGGAGATCTGAGGTCGGCGGAGGTTGGCGCCACCCGTGCTGACAAAAGGGCTGCCAAGGTTCCTGCTGTCGTTCCGCGTGGGCAGAAGTCACGTGGCGAGGCTTCTGATGCTCTAGCGATCGTTGTCGCTGATTCTGGGCGTCCTACTCCATCGAGGAAGAGGGCTTCTCATAGTGAGGTGGTTGTTCCCGAGCCCGAATCGTCCAAGAGATCTAGGAGGGATGGTATTCCGCGCGACACCACTGAGATTGATGATTCGTTCTCCTTTTCCTACAAGACGAAGGATGAGTTGTTCATCAACAACGCTGCTGCTTGTGGTGAGCTTGCTAGGAAGGTTCGCGGCTCCTTCGACCCGCTCCCCTCTGTGGGTTCTCTCTATGATCCCGAGCTGTATCGGTCGTGGGCTCGGAAACACTTCCAGGTTGGCATCTGTCTTTATGTTCTTGAATGAGTTTTCTCAATTATTATCTTAACTCTTTATTCCTTGCATTTCAAGATGGTGGTGGCGTGAACCGCATGGTCGTCTCTTATGAGCGTCGCATTGCCGAGCTGGAGAAGCAACTTGCTGATTCTTGTACTTCTGAACCATCGAGGAGATCGACTGAGGAGCTTCGTCAGGATCTTGATAAAGAGCGAGGGGTTTCTGCTGTTCTCACGAAGCAAAATCCCGGTTTCAGGAAACAAGTAGCCGATCTCAAGGCTTCTCTTGACGCTTCCCGCTCTCGTCTCGAGCAGTTCGAGGTTGATCACGCGTTTCAGAAGGCGCAGTTGCAGCAGCTGCAAGCGGAGCGGCATGGCATCGATGTCGAGGTTGCTGGCTACAGGTCTCGTATTGAGAGGATGAGGAAGCATATTCTTGACAACAGAGCGGCGCAGGAGTCTCTTCTGACCTTGAGCCAGGTGAGCGGCACCTATGATTGTCTTCAGGAGTTGGCGAAGAGTGGTACGATTGTTCCGTCGAAGACTTTGCTCGGCTTGGAGGCTGATGCGAAGATGTGGGAGGACAAGGTTCTTGGTTTCGATATCGCCGACGTTCTGGACAGCGACCTCGAGGCTCTCCCAGAGACTGCGATCGTTCCTACGAACCTTCAGGCGGCGGAGGTTCCCGTGATCGTAGGAGAGGAGGTCGTCATGGCAGGGGCACCTCCGGGATCAGACGCTCAGGTTGCTGCCGAGCAGTGACTCGCTTTTATCTTGTTGTTCTATTAGGACCTATTCCCGTTTTGTAACGGATGTTGGGCCGTTTAGGCGATGTATTTTTCTTTTTGAACCTTTGCATTATGATTGGACTTGGTTTATGTGTTGTCTGCTGGTTTTATGATATGTGTCCATCGTTCTATGGATGTGTTTTTCGAGAAATTGCGGTATTGATTGCTTTGCCTCGAAAATTGCACTATTTGTTCTATAAATTGGCCTTCAAGTTGCTCATTTCTCATCATCCTCCTTTCTTGTTTTAAAGATAAATCTCTCCTTTTGAAGGGTAGTTGAGATCGGTAATATGCCTGTGGCAACGAGGTCGGCGTGGCTGAGGAGGGCGCGAGAGCGGCTCTCCTTGAGGTCCGACGACGTAATTCGTTCCGAGATGGAGTTTTACCGTGCTCGGATCCAGAGGTTGAGAGCCTACATTCTTGCTACGCGTCGAAAGTTCGAGCGTCATTTCTGGTTTCATCGTGTTGACGGAGTTATCGGATATCTTGAAACTATGACCGACGAGGGATTTTTGGTCCCGAAATGGAGGTGGGATCGTTTGTTAGAGGAGCGCTCTCGTCGTGAGGAGTCAATGGCTGAGGTGGAGATTCCCGTCCTTGAACCGGACGATCTCGATCCTATTGGGAGCAGGCCCTTTGAAGGTCGGCCCGAGCTCGATGCATGCCAGACTCGGGTCGACATATTGCATCGTTATATTATTCAGTTAGAGTGCACGGACCATTTCTTCATTGAAAGCAACCGTGATGAGGGGATTCGCTCGTATCTCGAGGAGATGGCTGCTAGGGGTGCGGATGTCCCGATGGACACGCTGGAAAGTCTGCGGAGGGAGTGCCAGGTCTGGCATGTGAAGATTTGCGAGCTCGAGTTTGATAAACCCTCCGATGCCGATCTGGGATTTGAAGACTAAGCTTGCACCTTGAGACTTATTTTGTCAGTTTTTGTGTGCCGAATGTGGCTTTTCGTGTTTGGCTTTCGTTGCCTTGTGGAATAAGAATGTTTTTCCGTTTTTCCTATCTTTGGTATCGAGTTGTATTTTATGGTGCAAGACGTCTCCTCGCTTATCCTATTACGTGTTTCGAATACCAAATGTTTAGGGTGGTAGTTGAGATGAGCTCGTCGTACCTTTTAGGTGCGGCTCTGGTGTCCGGCTTACCCTGTGTGTGCCACGAGGTCGGTAAGAGAGTGCAAGTAAGAACTTGGCTTATACAAACTTAACTGCCTGCTAGCTGAATGCGATCTGGGTCGGCTTATTTATGCAGATTATTTCACTGCTGCATCCATGAGGAACGCGTTTTAAATCGTTCCCTTGGCCAGAGGGTCGATGTAAGAGCTGGACATCTCGCA
>NC_025698.1:7600806-7608561 GCF_000633955.1 Camelina sativa
TAAAAGGATATGGTGGAGAGGTCGTTCTCAACAGTTCGGTTGGCGCGTGGATGATCGGAGCGTGGCGCTGGCATTTCTCGCATCTAGCGACGAACTTATCGCAGTCGTCGTTCATGGTTGGCCAATAGTGACCATTATTGCGTATGCGTTGTGCGAGCGCGCGACCTCCTGAGTGATTACCACCGGAACCTTCATGAACCTCTCTCATTACATCGTTGATTTGTTCGGGACCGACGCAAGTCAAAAGTGTACCAGATGCTGTCCAACGGAAGATGTTGCCATCGAGAAGTGTGTAATGCGCGCAGCGAGTTCGAAGGCGCCGGGCCTCCCATTTGTCTGAAGGGAGNCTGAAGGGACGATACCGTCTGCGATAAAACAACGGATTTCTTCTTGCCAATCGTGTGGTCGCTCGTGAAGTTCAGGATTGGGTTGGGCGTGTGATGATGACGCTCGTTCGTGAGATGGTGACGATTGTTCCTGAGACGACGAGGTTCGTCCTTCTTCGCTGGTTGCGGATCCCTGCTCGGCCGAGCAATCCACAGGTGGCACATTTGTCGGTGGTTCGATGACGAATAGCGTGAGTATGGGGTCGCTGTCCTCTGTTCTTTGCTTTTTCGAGACTTGATCGCTGAAAGCCTTGTGTTCGATGAGCTGTTGTTTCTTTTTCTTATCTTGGATGTTGGGCTCGGCGTGCGCGAGGAGATTGATGCTTGGTCGATTGATGCTCTCGACAGGGATTACTCGGCGTAAGTCGGGATCGGAGGTGGATGCGAGGACGGCCAGAGCGTCGGCCGGTGCGTTGTCACTTCGGGGAATTTTGTTCAGCTCGAATGTCTCAAAATTGTTGGACATATCTTGGACAACTCGGAGGTAGGCATCCATGCGGTCGTTCTTCGCCTCGTAATCGCCGCTAAACTGGTGAGTTACCAGCTGTGAGTCACAGAAGACTTGTATCTTTTTCACCCCTATTCCACTTGCCAATCGCATTCCGGCGATTAGGGCTTCGTACTCGGCCTCGTTGTTGGAGGCGGGAAAGGCGAGTCGGAACGATTGTTCGAGTACTTCGCCCGTTGGCGAGACGAGGTGAATGCCGATCCCGGAGCCGTGACGAGAGGATGCGCCATCCACGTGCAGTGTCCACTTCTCCTCTCGCGGACAGCCGAACTCTAGCTCGGGGGAGAGTTCGATCAAGAAATCAGCGAGCACCTGAGATTTTGCACAAGTGCAGTTTTTATATTCGATGTTGTACTCGCTGAGTTCCACTGCCCACTTCGCCAGGCGGCCTGATTGACTGGGGCTGTGGAGGATGGTTCGCAGAGGTTGGTTGGTTAAGACTTCAACAGTGTGGGACTGAAAATACGGCCGAAGCTTCCTGGCCGAAATTACTACAGCGTAAGCGAGTTTTTCCAACGTGGGATATCGGAGCTCGGCTCCGTCTAAGCTTTTACTCACATAGAAGATCGGGTGTTGTTCTCCTCTGTCCTCCTTGATTAATACGCCACTGACCGCCGAGCCGGAGACAACGATGTACAGATATAGAGTTTCGCCCTGATCGGGCTTTGCTAGGACAGGGGGAGTAGCTAGGTAGTGCTTGAGTTCTTGGAAAGCAGACTCGCACTTATCATCCCATTCGAACTTTTTGTTGCTACGAAGCAACTGGTAG
Source organism: Camelina sativa (assembly GCF_000633955.1). Classification (NCBI taxonomy): domain Eukaryota; kingdom Viridiplantae; phylum Streptophyta; class Magnoliopsida; order Brassicales; family Brassicaceae; genus Camelina; species Camelina sativa. The sequence goes on from NC_025698.1 coordinate 7,602,470, forward strand.
AAAGGTAGACACTTATCGGTAGAGCGTGAAATAAATCTGTTCAGAGCAGCGATCCGCCCGGTGAGGCGCTGAACTTCTCGGGTGTTGCATGGAGATGGGAGGTTGGTGAGCGCCGAAATTTGTTTCGGGTTAGCTTCGATACCTCTCTTCGTGACGAGGTATCCTAAGAATTCTCCAGAAGTCACGCCGAACGAACACTTGGCTGGGTTCAGCTTCATATTGTATCGGTTTAGCACTTCAAAACACTGAGCGAGATGCAAGACGTGATCAACGGCCTGGATTGACTTGACCAGCATATCATCGATGTAAACTTCCATGGTTCGTCCGAGCTGCTCGGCAAACATGCGGTTGACGAGGCGCTGATAGGTTGCACCAGCGTTCTTGAGGCCAAATGGCATAACCTTGTAACAATAAGTTCCTTGATCGGTGATGAAGGCCGTTTTCTCCTGATCATTCTTGTGCATCATAATTTGGTTGTATCCTGAGTACGCATCCATGAATGACAAGAGCTCGTTCCCCGCGGTTGCCTCGACTAGTTGGTCGATGCGCGGCAGGGGAAAGCTATCCTTTGGACATGCCTTGTTGAGATCGGTAAAATCGACACACACTCGCCACTTGCCGTTCTTTTTCTTCACCACTACAGGATTGCTCAGCCAGTCAGGATACTTAACCTCACGGATGGATCCAGCCTCGAGTAATTTCTTGACCTCCTCGTTAACGGCGGCGGTACGTTCCGGTCCGAGCTTTCGACGCCTTTGTTTGATCGGTTTGAACGTCGAGTCCACATTGAGCTCGTGGCATGTTACATTTGGGTCGATGCCGGTCATACTGTTCATGCTCCATGCAAAGGTCGCTGCGTTCTGGCACAGGAACTTTACGAGCTCGTCCTTGATTGGTTGTGGTAGGTCGGCTCCGATTCCCACGCATCGAGTTGCGTCGGAAGAGTCAATGTTTACTTGGACGATTGATTCGGAGTTAGGGCGAACGCGACTGTGTGGGCGCTCGGCTGAGTTCGAAACGGTGAACGTCCGGGCGTGGCGTTGTTGACGCTCGATGATGAAGCAGGTTCGTGCTACCAGCGGGTCCCCTTGTAGTGTAAATATTCCTCTAGGAGTTGGGAACTTTACGCACTGGTGGTAAGTTGACGCCACGGCCTTCATCTTATGCAACCAAGGAGTGCCGAGGATGACGTTGTATACGATCGGCTTATCGATGATAGCGAAGTTGATGCAATGCATCGTCCCGCCCACATAGACCGGCAGCATGACCGTACCTTCCGTCATCACCGTGTCACCGTCGAATCCGGTGAGGGATTGAACATCGTGTTCGGTGGTCTGCAAGTCGATTTCCATTTGAATGAGCACGTCTTTGAAAATGACGTTTACCGAACTACCTGTGCCGATCAAGATTTTGGTAACCATGCTCTCGCCGATCTCCATCTCGACCACCAGTGGGTCGTTATGGGGTCCAGTGAGACCTGATGCGTCGGCTTCTGTGAACACGATTGGGTCGGAGTTCGTAGTAGGTGGCGTGCTTTGAGCTAACCATCCTCGCTTGGCCTCNGCGAGGAGATTGATGCTTGGTCGATCGATGCTCTCGACAGGGATTACTCGGCGTAAGTCGGGATCGGAGGTGGATGCGAGGACGGCCAGAGCGTCGGCCGGTGCGTTGTCACTTCGGGGAATTTTGTTCAGCTCGAATGTCTCAAAATTGTTGGACATATCTTGGACAACTCGGAGGTAGGCATCCATGCGGTCGTTCTTCGCCTCGTAATCGCCGCTAAACTGGTGAGTTACCAGCTGTGAGTCACAGAAGACTTGTATCTTTTTCACCCCTATTCCACTTGCCAATCGAATTCCGGCGATTAGGGCTTCGTACTCGGCCTCGTTGTTGGAGGCGGGAAAGGCGAGCCGGAACGATTGTGAATGCCGATCCCGGAGCCGAGTCGAGAGGATGCGCCGTCAACGTGCAGTGTCCACTTCTCCTCTCGCGGACAGCCGAACTCTAGCTCGGGGGGAGTTCGATCAAGAAATCAGCGAGCACCTGAGATTTTGCACAAGTGCGGTTTTTATATTCGATGTCGTACTCGCTGAGTTCCACTGCCCATTTCGCCAGACGGCCCGATTGACTAGGGCTGTGGAGAATGGTTCGCAGGGGTTGGTTGGTTAAGACTTCAACAGTGTGGGATTGAAAATACGGCCGAAGCTTCCTGGCCGAAATAACTACAGCGTAAGCGAGTTTTTCCAACGTGGGATATCGGAGCTCGGCTCCGTCTAAGCTTTTACTCACATAGAAGATTGGGTGTTGTTCTCCTCTGTCCTCCTTGATTAGTACGCCACTGACCGCCGAACCGGAGACAGCGATGTACAGATATAGAGTTTCGCCCTGATCGGGCTTTGCTAGGACAGGGGGAGTAGCTAGGTAGTGCTTGAGTTCTTGGAAAGCAGACTCGCACTTCTCATCCCATTCGAACTTTTTGTTGCTACGAAGCAACTGGTAGAAAGGTAGACACTTATCGGTAGAGCGTGAAATAAATCTGTTCAGGGCAGCGATCCGCACGGTGAGGCGCTGAACTTCTCGGGTGTTGCGTGGAGATGGAAGGTTGGTGAGCGCCGAAATTTGTTTCGGGTTAGCTTCGATACCTCTCTTCGTGACGAGGTATCCTAAGAATTCTCCAGAAGTCACGCCGAACGAACACTTGGCTGGGTTCAGCTTCATATTGTATCGGTTTAGCACTTCAAAACACTGAGCGAGATGCAAGACGTGATCAACGGCCTGGATTGACTTGACCAGCATATCATAGATGTAAACTTCCATGGTTCGTCCGAGCTGCTCGGCAAACATGCGGTTGACGAGGAGCTGATAGGTTGCACCAGCGTTCTTGAGGCCGAATGGCATAACCTTGTAACAGTAAGTTCCTTGATCGGTGATGAAAGCCGTTTTCTCCTGATCGTTCTTGTGCATCATAATTTGGTTGTATCCTGAGTACGCATCCATGAACGACAAGAGCTCGTTCCCCGCGGTCGCCTCGACTAGTTGGTCGATGCGCGGTAGGAGAAAGCTATCCTTTGGACATGCCTTGTTGAGATCGGTAAAATCGACACACACTCGCCACTTGCCGTTCTTTTTCTTCACCACTACAGGATTGCTCAGCCAGTCAGGATACTTAACCTCACGGATGGATCCAGCCTCGAGTAGTTTCTTGACCTCCTCGTTAACGGCGGCGGTACGCTCTAGCCCGAGCTTTCGACGCCTTTGTTTGATCGGTTTGAACGTCGAGTCCACATTGAGCTCGTGGCAGGTTACATTTGGGTCGATGCCGGTCATACTGTTCATGCTCCACGCAAAGGTCGCTGCGTTCTGGCACAGGAACTTTACGAGCTCGTCCTTGATTGGTTGTGGTAGGTCGGCCCCAATTCCCACGCATCGAGTTGCGTCGGAAGAGTCAATATTTACTTGGACGATTGATTCAGAGTTAGGGCGAACACGACTGTCTTGGCGCTCGGCTGAGTCCGAAACGGTGAACGTCCGAGCGTGGCGTTGTTACGCTCGATGATGAAGCAGGTTCGTGCTACCAGCGGGTCCCCTTGTAGTGTAAATATTCCTCTAGGAGTTGGGAACTTTACGCACTGGTGGTAAGTTGACGCCACGGCCTTCATCTTATGCAACCAAGGAGTGCCGAGGATGACGTTGTATACGATCGGCTTGTCGACGATAGCGAAGTTGATGCAATGCATCGTCCCGCCCACATAGACCGGCAGCATGATCGTACCCTCCGTCATCACCGTGTCGCCGTCGAATCCGGTGAGGGGTTGAACATCGTGTTCGGTGGTCCGCAAGTCGATTTCCATTTGAATGAGCACGTCTTTGAAAATGACGTTTACCGAACTACCTGTGCCGATCAAGATTTTGGTAACCATGCTCTCGCCGATCTCCATCTCGACCACCAGTGGGTCGTTATGGGGTCCAGTGAGACCTGATGCGTCGGCTTCTGTGAACACGATTGGGTCGGAGTTCGTAGTAGGTGGCGTGCTTTGAGCTAACCATCCTCGCTTGGCCTCTAGTCCCCGTCGATAAGCTTTGATAGAACGGACCGAGTCGCGGCAAGTCGCCAGACCACCCATGATCATGTTTATTCTTCGGCGTGGAGCCGGAGCGTTGGCATCCTCAGTTCGCTCGGGATTCCTTTTATGGGTTGGTGGGGGCGGAGGTAGAATTTCAGGTCTCGGTTGTGGTGCGGGAGCGGCGTTATATTGCTTGCTCGGGTTTTCGTTCTCAGGATTGAAGAAATGGTTATCCCTGTGAGCGGCTATTTGTCGTCGCTCGAGATCAACGTCAATATGGCCTTCTTTAAATTTGTCGAGCAATATTTGTTGGAGGGTGCGGCACTCTTCTGTTGAGTGTCCTGCTCGCTTGTGGTATTCGCAATATTTGTTGCCACCCTTTCCTGATGGGTCTCGGACCCACTTGTTATTCCAGGGCCTTGATGAAGATGCCTTGGGATCTTGATTACTAACTGCAAACGTTTGGACTTTCTTTCCTTTGTCCAACTTGTCGGCGTATTCTTTGTCGAAGTGTTGACGAGGCTCGTGATGCTCGTCTTGTGCCTTCTCTTTTCCTTTGGACGATTTAGGGGCCGGGGGTTCTGGACGGTTTGTCCTCGATGCCTTCTCTTCGTCTAACTCTATGTATCTGTTAGCGCGGTGTAGTGCGTCATCCAGAGTCAGGGGCTCGTGTATTATGATGTCTTCCCTAAATCGGGAACCGTGAGCGAGAGCATTTCGGAGAGCCGATATTGTTGTGTCGTCGGCAATCGAGAGCTTTGACACGATTCTTTTAAACCTCTCCATGAAGTCTCGGAGAGATTCGTCGTTTCGCTGGAACATGTTCCAGAGATCGGCGTTCGACGCGCCCCGAATCATGAATGTAGAGTGGTGTTGGAGAAAGGCGGTGGTGAGCTCGTGATAGCTCCCTATCAAGTTCGGCGGGAGCCGGGAGAACCACCCTAGAGCCTCATGGGCTAAATTCTCAACGAACAGCTGGCAGCAGCCAGCTTCGTACTCTTCGTCACTGAAGTGAGCTCGGCTGATTGCAAAACTCATTGACGTCAAAAATGGTTTCGGATCGTCTAATCCGTTGTACGGGGTGAACTTGAACTTGTTTACGTAGCGGACTTGAATGCGGGAGATTCGTGCCGTGAACGGTGAGCGTTGGACTTCTTCGAGCACTCGATCGAGGTTGGGAGCAGAGCTTGTGGCTCGATGGACTCTGGAAGAGAGTTCGTGGACCATCGCCTCTAGGCGTCGTATGGTTTCGTCCTTGAGGTCGGCTTCGGGCTGTTGGGTCGGCAATGTCGGAGTCGGCGGGCTACCGCTCCTTTGGTCATGGCCGTCTCGCAGCTCCTCATTTGGCTCCTCTCGACTGCGTCGATCAACTGATCCTACGATAATGGACGTCGGGCGGCGTCTGTGGCCGTCGTATCGGTCCTCCACAGAAGGTTGTGCTGGGGGAGGATTCTCGTTCTCGCCGGCAGGATTGCTGTCGTTTCGGCGCTCGCCCCTCCTTCGTTGGAGCCTGCTGATTTGGTTCTGCGAGGCCTCTTGTGCGGCTGCGATGGCCTCGAGTCGTTCGTTCGTGTTTCCTGGCCATCAAGACGACCGAGAATGATTTGCATCATATCGTCGAGTCTGTTTCTTTGTACAGGTAAGGGGAAAGCGGCGCTGGGGGGAGCGGTAGCGTTGGTGAGAGCGGTGGTTAGGAGGGCGGCGGCGCTGGTATCCAGCTGGTCTGCGACAGGTCCGGCTCCGGCATGCGCAGTTACGGGAGGCTCGGAGGATGTGTCGGGCGCCGGGGGAGAGACTGTGCTCGGCAGTGGGCCCTCGTCTGGGCTCGGCAGGGAGCCTTCGGTTGGGCTTGGTAGGGAGCTTGGCAGGGAGCTCGGCAGGGAACTCGGCAGGGAGCTTGGCAGGGAGCTCGGCAGGGAGCTCGGCAGGGAGCTTGGCAGGGAGCTCGGCAGGGAGCTCGGCAGGGAGCTTGGCAGGGAGCTCGGCAGGGAGCTCGGCAGGGAGCTCGGTAGGGAGCTCGGCAGGGGG
>NC_025698.1:7609232-7612248 GCF_000633955.1 Camelina sativa
CGTGAGATCGTCACTTAAACAAATCGTATTAGAGCTTGTTAGTCCACAGACGAACTAGTAAGCTTAAAATGACGAACTGAAAACAAGACGATTTATACGAAAGATAATAGCAGTTTTCGATGCAAAGTATTGCTCTGGGGGTATTGTCCGCGGGTCAGGATGATCATCCCAATAAATGCCCTCTCCTTTTATAGGAGACTGTTGACCTAGGAGAGTTTAGGGTTTCCTCCACGAATTCCCGAGATTGCCCTTCTGCGAGAATTAATGACTTGCTTCCAATCTCGTTGGGCCGAGAATGCAACTAATGAGTGTCGTTGGGCCGAGTGGCATATTGGGCATAGCCCATATCCAACATATCCTATGAATCATATATAATTGATAGGATTTATTGATAACAGTCCGTAGTCTTTCACTAAATGCGTTTATATGATTTTCTTGTCAGGACTACGGCGAGGAGACCACTGCTCTCAATATCGTCAAGAAGCATATTGAATCTCAATAAATTTCATGAAGCCTCTCTAAACTCGAATTTCCAGATGTTTTTTCATCCCAAATGCTGTTTTCTCTTGGTTTTGATATTTAATATTTGAGCGGACAGCTGTTGAGATTTGTTTGGAACATGGTCAAGTTTTGTTGTTATCCTAGGCTCTCCTCTTCCAAAGGCCAAATTTTGCTTTAGATTTTTGTTTTTGGCTTACTTTATCATAAAATAAATGTTTAAAAATTTGCAGATATACCTATAGCCTTATACTATATAGGCCTTTTAGGTACTGAAAACTAAAATATGATCAATTAAAAATTTACTTCACTGATTGTAGTTTAACCTTGGTGGTTTTTTAAATTGACCATTGAGATTTGTTTGTTTTTCAATCTATACAGAATCTATATCTTTAAGGCAAGTGTTTAATCCTTTAAAGCATTCAGAATATATTTTTTTGACAATTAATAGGATATTATTATTTTGTCCATTCAAGATCAATTCTATATTTTATTCATCCATATTGGCTTTGTGTTCTACAACGCCGTCAATATAATGAACCTTTGTTTTTTGACGATTTACACGAATACAAAAACACTTGGAAAGTTTCAATTTTTTTGAAGTGAAAAGCTCCGGAAGAAGGGCGGGAAGAGACGAATCCAAAGCTTGGCACCACCACCGATTAATCGTTCTGGTAATCTGGTATTAGAGCAACAATTAACTAGTCTTAGTATATATGAATAAAATCAAAATTTTGTCTCTGACATAATCGATTTTACTTAATTTTAATTGTCAAGACTGACATAATCGAGTTTAAAGACTAGCGTTTTTTGTTTTGTTTGGTTATGAGTTAATAATCTTCTCATGTACACACACACATAAGCTAGAGAGAGCAGTTCTTGCATGTTTCAACACCGCGCATTTAAAAGGCTCAAAGTTGTCATTTTTATTTTTTTCCCCTTTGGATTTTTTAGAGGCTCTCTCCAAAGACACAGTCTTTTTATTTTCTTCCTTTTTCCTTTCAATTCGGGGAATGTTTCTTTGTTTTCTAGGGTTTTGAAATCTCTCCAGAAGAACAAAACCTAAATGGGTCCTCTTGTCGGAGAGACCGAGCTCTCAAAAGCACTCCTCGAGGCTGCAGACAATCTCCTCAAGCCTCATTCCTCAACTGATGCGACTCTCCGTCTTCTCGATGTACGAATCCTTCTCTCTCTCTCTCTCTCTCTCTCGAGATTCTCTTGTTTTTGTAACGTTTCCTCGATAAATTGGTTTTTGTTGCTTTCGTTCATGAGTTTGGTTGAAATTTCTCTGTTTTGGGGGTTTAGATTATAGGATACGATTAGGGTTTCTGATTTCTGCTGTTCGTTAGTGATTTTGTAGCGTTTCCTGAGATATTTTGGGATTAAAGTTGAAATCTTTTTAGGGTTCTATTGCTGCTTTCAAATCCCTAGGCGAATTTTTTTTCTCTGCGATTTATGTTCAATCATCTGATTTTTGATGTCTCTTGTCTGTAGAATGTTGAGTCTCTGCTCGCCACTGTCGAGCAAGATGTTACTGAATCATTAACAAAGGCCCTAGCTCCATCCATGAAGGCTTTGGTATCTGCTGATCTCTTGAGAAATCCTGATTCTGATGTTAGGGTTTCTGTTGTCTCTTGCTTGACTGAAATTATGAGGATTACTGCTCCAGAGGCCCCTTATGACGATGACCAGATGAAGGTTGATATACCTTTAATCCACAAGTTGTGTACCTTTTTTGGATTCCAGTAAATCTGGTCTCTTCTTTCTGCAATGCTTATTTCAAATATCCTCTCATGAGGCCATTGGCTTTGCTTATTTGACTTGCAGGAGATTTTCGAGGTGACAGTAGAAGCATTTGATAAACTAGCTGATGATACCAGTCGCAGTTACAGGAAAGCTGAGGTTGTTCTTGAGACTGTTGCAAAGGTCAGATCTTCCTTAGTTATGTTGGACTTGGAGTGCGATGATCTTGTCCTAGATATGTTTCGACGGTTCCTGAAAATTATAAGGTAGGTTTAGATCCTGTTATCACAAAGCTCAATTAACTCTTAGGTACTTCATATGAAACTGGCTTCAGGGGGTATTCACGTTTGGCATATGTTGATGTTTTTCTTTTGTGCATCTGTTTAGGCTGGGTCATCCTCTACTGGTGCTTCACTCAATGGAAACGATTATGATCACAGTTATAGATGAGAGTGAAGATATACCCATGGATTTGCTCGAGATTCTCTTAAGTTCTGTTAAAAAGGAAAGCCTGGTAAGTTTTCCCCACTTGAGGTTAGATTCTCCAAGGTTTTATATACACTTGAGGTTTAACTTGTCTGATTGACATGCCTTAGGATGTCTCACCAGCGGCTTCCACGCTTGTGGAGAAGGTTCTTAGTAGTTGTGCCCGTAAGCTTCAGCCTTGCATCATCGAAGCTTTGAAGTCCACAGGGACCAGCTTGGACATGTATTCTCCAGTAGTTTCATCAATATGCCAAAGCGAATCTGCCATTACTCAAGGGCACAGTGATGT
>NC_025698.1:7615004-7618655 GCF_000633955.1 Camelina sativa
TTAATAGGATATTATTATTTTGTCCATTCAAGATCAATTCTATATTTTATTCATCCATATTGGCTTTGTGTTCTACAACGCCGTCAATATAATGAACCTTTGTTTTTTGACGATTTACACGAATACAAAAACACTTGGAAAGTTTCAATTTTTTTGAAGTGAAAAGCTCCGGAAGAAGGGCGGGAAGAGACGAATCCAAAGCTTGGCACCACCACCGATTAATCGTTCTGGTAATCTGGTATTAGAGCAACAATTAACTAGTCTTAGTATATATGAATAAAATCAAAATTTTGTCTCTGACATAATCGATTTTACTTAATTTTAATTGTCAAGACTGACATAATCGAGTTTAAAGACTAGCGTTTTTTGTTTTGTTTGGTTATGAGTTAATAATCTTCTCATGTACACACACACATAAGCTAGAGAGAGCAGTTCTTGCATGTTTCAACACCGCGCATTTAAAAGGCTCAAAGTTGTCATTTTTATTTTTTTCCCCTTTGGATTTTTTAGAGGCTCTCTCCAAAGACACAGTCTTTTTATTTTCTTCCTTTTTCCTTTCAATTCGGGGAATGTTTCTTTGTTTTCTAGGGTTTTGAAATCTCTCCAGAAGAACAAAACCTAAATGGGTCCTCTTGTCGGAGAGACCGAGCTCTCAAAAGCACTCCTCGAGGCTGCAGACAATCTCCTCAAGCCTCATTCCTCAACTGATGCGACTCTCCGTCTTCTCGATGTACGAATCCTTCTCTCTCTCTCTCTCTCTCTCTCGAGATTCTCTTGTTTTTGTAACGTTTCCTCGATAAATTGGTTTTTGTTGCTTTCGTTCATGAGTTTGGTTGAAATTTCTCTGTTTTGGGGGTTTAGATTATAGGATACGATTAGGGTTTCTGATTTCTGCTGTTCGTTAGTGATTTTGTAGCGTTTCCTGAGATATTTTGGGATTAAAGTTGAAATCTTTTTAGGGTTCTATTGCTGCTTTCAAATCCCTAGGCGAATTTTTTTTCTCTGCGATTTATGTTCAATCATCTGATTTTTGATGTCTCTTGTCTGTAGAATGTTGAGTCTCTGCTCGCCACTGTCGAGCAAGATGTTACTGAATCATTAACAAAGGCCCTAGCTCCATCCATGAAGGCTTTGGTATCTGCTGATCTCTTGAGAAATCCTGATTCTGATGTTAGGGTTTCTGTTGTCTCTTGCTTGACTGAAATTATGAGGATTACTGCTCCAGAGGCCCCTTATGACGATGACCAGATGAAGGTTGATATACCTTTAATCCACAAGTTGTGTACCTTTTTTGGATTCCAGTAAATCTGGTCTCTTCTTTCTGCAATGCTTATTTCAAATATCCTCTCATGAGGCCATTGGCTTTGCTTATTTGACTTGCAGGAGATTTTCGAGGTGACAGTAGAAGCATTTGATAAACTAGCTGATGATACCAGTCGCAGTTACAGGAAAGCTGAGGTTGTTCTTGAGACTGTTGCAAAGGTCAGATCTTCCTTAGTTATGTTGGACTTGGAGTGCGATGATCTTGTCCTAGATATGTTTCGACGGTTCCTGAAAATTATAAGGTAGGTTTAGATCCTGTTATCACAAAGCTCAATTAACTCTTAGGTACTTCATATGAAACTGGCTTCAGGGGGTATTCACGTTTGGCATATGTTGATGTTTTTCTTTTGTGCATCTGTTTAGGCTGGGTCATCCTCTACTGGTGCTTCACTCAATGGAAACGATTATGATCACAGTTATAGATGAGAGTGAAGATATACCCATGGATTTGCTCGAGATTCTCTTAAGTTCTGTTAAAAAGGAAAGCCTGGTAAGTTTTCCCCACTTGAGGTTAGATTCTCCAAGGTTTTATATACACTTGAGGTTTAACTTGTCTGATTGACATGCCTTAGGATGTCTCACCAGCGGCTTCCACGCTTGTGGAGAAGGTTCTTAGTAGTTGTGCCCGTAAGCTTCAGCCTTGCATCATCGAAGCTTTGAAGTCCACAGGGACCAGCTTGGACATGTATTCTCCAGTAGTTTCATCAATATGCCAAAGCGAATCTGCCATTACTCAAGGGCACAGTGATGTCAAGGCCAAAGAAAATGAGGTATTCTTTATGTTCTGAGCTCTTGGTTTGATTGATAGTTGTGTGGTATAATCTTGAAGGTTGCAACTGCCAAAAGTGCGTATCAAGCTTCTTCTATCTTTTTCAATTTTTCAGGCAGATGAAAAGATATCAGAAGAACAAGTAGTTCCAAGTGATTCATTAGAGGTAATTTATTTGAAAGGCTTTTTCATTGCAAGTGTTCAACTTCACGTTGTTTGTTGCTTAACCAATGTCTTCAAAATCTGTTGAATTAGGGAAAATTGAATTTGGGGATTTCTCGCAAGGGAAATAGATCCAAGAGAACTGCTAGAGGTGGAACTCGTCGGGTCAATGGAGACGACAAAGTAGTAACTGGAAATGAAGGGCAGTCCGAAAGTACAGATGCAGAGACTGCATCAGGGTCTGAAAGGAAGAGAGGGCGGAAACCCAATTCTCTGATGAATCCTGAGGAAGGCTATTCATTTAAGAAGACGTCTTCAAGCAAGAAGGTGCAGGAAAAAAAACTCAAGGATTCATCACTTGCGAAGGTGGCTGCCAAGAAAGCATCTTCACCTACTAAAGTTGGTCAAACAAATCAGACGGGGTCACGTAAACGTAGCCGAACAAAGATGGAAGAGACAAATCATGATGTAGATTCCTTAGCTACACCACCATCGAAGAAACAGAGTGTGAAGAAAGATAATCCTGAAGAAGAAGATTTGATGGAATCTGACCTTGAAAAACCTGAAGATCGCATTAAGTCTGGTAGGTCAAGTAAAAAGGAGAAAGCACAGAATGGTTTAGCAAAAACATCTGCAAAGAAGCCTCTTGCAGACACTAAGATGGTAAAGCACAGTGGCAAAAACTCAGTCCTTTCAGATGCTAAGAAGACTTCAAAAGGTGCAAGCATGAAAAAATCAGTCAATTCAGATGCTAAGAAAAAGACTTCAGAAGGTGCAAGCATGAAAAAATCAGTCCATTCAGATTCTAAGAAAAAAAATTCAGAAGGTGCAAGCATGGATACGCCTATACCCCGATCATCAAAGAGCAAGGTAGCAAGTTTTATGAACCATGATTTCTCTTATCAGTATATAATATCCTAGATCATCCTTACTTACAATGTGATAACCGTGCAGAAGGATTCTTGTGCAACGACGCCTTTAACCAAAAAATCTGAACAAACTCCTAAGAGCCATCTCAAGAGGAAACAGACAGCAGGAGGAGTGGTATGAAATTACTTGCTTTCTCTGTCCATGCTATGAGGTATTGACTTGTCACCTGTATTCATATGGTATAGATTTCTCTTTTCAGGAGCCCGATACAAATGAGCTTGGTGAGGAAATGGTTAATAAGAAAATTAATGTCTGGTGGCCACTCGACAAGGCGTAAGTTTATTGTAAAACTTGCTTACTTCATTTTTGATACTGTAATATGAATGGTAACAAACTTTTTTTTTTGGGGACGAAATGGTACCAACCTTACCATTTATGTGTACACAGATTTTATGAAGGTGTGATAAGTTCCTATTGTAGTCTTAAGAAGATGCATCAAGTGAGTTAGCTTCTCTATTTGCTTATTT